>NC_068390.1:22410981-22710981 GCF_023724105.1 Carassius gibelio
ATGGAAAGTTAAGACTGGTGTGCTCCTAGATATGATCTGTAATTGTGTGCAAATGCATAGCTTCATTTCTTTTTCACCAAGACCTAGTGGGTTGCATTGATTCCTACATAGGCAGCTACCATCTAAGGCAGCATCTTTACTAAACTAAAACCTATAAGTGACAAAACACATTAAAAAGGCAGAAACTCTGAGCATCATACAAACAGGGCTCAGAATATGAATCTAATCTAATAGGAGTCATCTTTAGTGTTTATTTTTGCTGTGCCATCAGGGTGCGCCTGTGAGGTCTTAAAATGTAGACAGCCTATTAGGTTTGGGAAGGGGGCGATAGAATCATTTACTGGATTTTACTCTTGTATGTGAGGGGGAAGGGAAGCGCTACAATCATATGAAGCTCTCTTTCAATGTTAATCTCAGTCTTGTCTGCACAAGAGCATGTGTTAACCTGGGATTAAAGGGTACAGACATGTCCACCAATCAGAAACACGCACTAAAGATAAAGCCAACAATGCAAATAATCATAGAAAACAGCATCTTATGGCTCATTCTACAAAAAATTTGGTATTTTTGTCCAAATTCATTGGTTAAGCAATTAAGACAATATACAGGTATATTGTTTCAAAGTAGTTATATAGAAAATGCTTGTTTTGATTAGGAAGTATTCTGTTATCAACCACAGAAGAGTGTGTCAAAGTAATGCATGTAAAAAATAAATATATATTTTTTCTTAATATATCTAGTTATTTATTTATTTTGATGTTTTCTTCTCAACTTCTCCTTGCTGTATTAGCAAGTGAGCACATTTTTATTGGAAAAAATAAATGTATCATTCTTTATCTCTGTATATTTATGTATCATAGGTCTGTGTAATGTTTTTGAAGGAATTGCTGCTTTTATTTAATCAGAAAAACAGTAAATAAATGTTGTCGGTTTTACTATGTCTATATATTACTATATCTTATTCATTTGATGGCTCCAGTCCTCAGTGTCACATGATTCTTCAAAAATCATTTCAATTTAATTTTTTATATATATGTGTATGTGTATGTGTGTGTGTGTGTGTGTGTGTGTTTATGTTTTTGTGTTTGTGTGTATTTTTAATTGTAAAAAGTCTGCTGTCACTTTTGATCAATTTAATTCATTCTTGCATGCTGAATCAAAGCATTAATTACTTAAAAACGTACTGACCCCCTTTGAACAATAATGTGAGCGTTTGTGTGTGTGTGCAATTAGCACAGCGTAATTTAAAATGTATTAAAAAAAAAAAACTTTAAAAGTCACCTTATTAACTAGAAAAGGCATCCATTTCATATAATGAAAAACCGAAGCAGCCCATAATCTTTCTTTTCACCCATTTTGCAATGCAGAATTAGAGCTGCACAAAGAGAGAACATGAGAGGATGGTGTGCTTGTGCCTTTGCAGCATCTCACATAACCTTTATCTTAAAATTTCAGAGGATTGCAGTTTTCCCTGCTCCCACTTGTATTAATGGTCAGTAAAAAGCACTTCCCTTGATACCTATACTTGCATTACATCTGTACCTTTGCTTAGATAGAACGTATGTCTCAAGCTGCTGCAAATATGGCCGCCTGCGGTCGACCTTCAGCTCGTCTAGAATGGCACAGCCTGGTGAGGAGGTGGGTGAGGGGATTATACCAAAAAAATGGGGGGTTGAGAAAAAGGATTTGAGCTGGGAGATGGGAAGAAAAAGAGGCGAGATGCTTCAAAGAGGAAATGAAGACGGGAAGAAATCCGAGTAGAGCGAGAGGAAGATAAAATCGAGAGGGAGGGAGAAATGGATGAATGTAAAGAGAGGAGTGGGAAGTGTAGGAACGGGTTCAGTGGGTTCATCACTCTCCCATAAGCCAACATTCATAACGCAGTTCGAGGATAATGCTGTGGGCTCTTATGGCTCCATTAGAACGCCATTGTCTTACCGCTGCATATGAACATTTGCATAAAATGCTGACAAAATGTTACAACAAGTGCAGAAAAATTTCATTTTTTGCTTTCTTTTTTTTATACTGCACATGAGTGTTTCTAAATCTGTTCTATAAAAAAGATGATTAGAGTGAAATATGAACAGATGATGTATCTGCAGTATCCAATATTAACAAGTGCCAAAGTCAAGTAATGTAACATTTGATAATGGTAAATAAAAGTTGGCCATTTTATAAAGAATTGCATGCTTTAAACTGAATTGTGACAATTGACTTGACACATGTAATTCCCATCTGCTAATGAAAAATCATCACATATCATTTACAAAATGTTCCTCAAAGTTCACCATTTAGCAGTATTTAGCAGTCACTGCGATACTATTATTATTTTTATTTTTTTTTGTGGTTTTTTATGATGCTGTGAATGACATAATAACCTATGATGTTTGCTTTTGCATTTTGCATTTGCATTTTTACACTGCCAAGAGTATAGGTGTGAACTGAAGTGACAGCCCTGGGTGTATGGGCAATGGTTCTCCATATCTGAGCTCTGATAATGTTACTACCCCTCTGCCGTCTTGCCTGGTAATGAAAATAACCCCACAGGTTTGTCCTTTATTACTTTTTTAATATCAAAGCAATATAGATTTACTGGAGATAACGTAGAGGACGCCCCCCCATAAGACTGAAGCAGAGATTATTAAGCAGACTTCTTTGGTAATAAATTAATGATGGGAGATATGGAATTAGGACCTCTGTTTTTCAGTTTTGGTGTTCTAGTCACAGCTGGTTGATTCATTTGCAACATGCTGCTCACAGCCCAAAATATAGACTATACATACTAGACAGGACAATACTATGAATTGGGTTTTTCTGGATTCAAATTAATGTAAACTAAAAAATAACAATGAAAAAAAAAAAAAATAAAGCACAATTTAAACAATTGGAATTTACATTATTTACAAAAGTTACATTATTTAAATTGTGTATTTTATAGTATTATTATGCAATTTTAGAATTATTTAAAAATGTTTTCTATTTTGATATATTTTTAAGAAACATTTATTTTTTATTATTAATGCTTAAAACACTTATGGTGCTCAATATTTAAATGGAAACCATGATACCATGATTTGACATTTTAGGATTCTTTAAAGAATATAACATTTTAAAGAATTTTATTTTTGTCGCTTTTGATGAATTTAATGTGTTGTTTCTGAATAAAGAAATATCAGTTTCTTTAAAAATGTATATTGTTTATATAATTTCTTTATTTACTGACAATTGAAGAATAAAGCAGTATTTTAATAAAGCAGAGTTTGACTTTGACATTGCAAACTACAAACAAGGTGCTAAATGTTACATTTTTTTATTGCAGCACAGTCCGTGTCATTTTTTTAAAAGTGCAAACACAACCTAACATTCACAATCAGTCTGCAAGTCAGTGCCATGCAAATTGTGTTTCACACATGTTTGTGTTTTTGTGCCATTTTCTTTCTAGTATAATTTTTAGTGAATTGGGCCCTAAACAATTCCAATGAGGGCAAATAAACAATACTATCAGCTGGTGCAGTGAATTCCCCCATTGCGTTTTTAACTTCAACAAGGCTTATTGCAATTGCATTTAATTGTCTGAATACTTTCATGAAACTTCAATGGCTTCTGTAGGACAAGTAAAAAATAAACCTTGCAGTTTTGTTCAGTGCTTGTTATTTTAAAGACATAGAAAAAGAAAAAGCATCAGCAGTTCTCATTTTAATCTCTGTCTGAACCACTTCATGCCTTACTTTTTGAATGCTTGTAATGGCTGGCTGTTGTTTGAATCCAACCTTAAAGAGAGCGTAATCGTCAGGCAGAGTAGGTAATGCATTGTGCATGTTTGTTTGATGCTCCTGTATGCTTCTCCTCCACGCTTTAACCTGCAGTGAGTCATTTCAAAATAATTTCTTGTTGTTATGAGTCTGTCTAAGAGAAGGAGAGCTTCCTCTAGAAGTTTTTTTCATGGTTTCCTTCTTCAGGTTGCAATTCTTTTTAGCTTATAGAAAAGCACCCAGCTGATGCTATGACACACAGGTAGATCAACTGTCCTTGTACTTTTATGAAAGGGTCAAAAGACACATAAAGGTAATCAATATGGAGGACTGACCTTATCGCCGCAGATGTGGCCAGTCAAGCCAAAATCAGTGACCCTTGATGACCTCTGTGGATTGGGACTGCAGGCCACCTCTGTTTAATACGTGCTTGTGTGCACACTGTGACTCTTTTGACGATGATGTTTACACCATAACCTCTTCTCTTCACACAGGTAAAACTGGACATGCAGAGGTGGTGCGTGTAGTCTATGAGCCTGAGAAAATCAACTTTGCACAGCTGCTCAAGGTATTTTGGGAAAGCCACGACCCTACTCAAGGTAACATTTCATTCTGTCACACACAAAATCTTTCAAAAAAAATCTGTTATCATTAACTTTCCAAACCTTTCATTCTGACTTTCTTTTTTCTGTGGAACACAAATAATTTTTTTTTTACCTATGCAGTGAAATTGAATGAGAAAATATTGAGCTCTGAAAAGTACCTTAAAAGTAGGCCATAAGACTTTGTGTGATCTTATTGAATGTTTGCAACTTTTATTGCATGTGATAGAGCAACCAAAACATTCTTCTAAGTGTGTTCTTTTATGTTTCACAGAAGAAAGCAAGTCATACAGGTTTTGAAGAAATGACAAAAATGTCCTTTTTGGGTAAACTCTCCCTTTAAGATCATATTTAGTTCATTACTAGTTGAAACCCAATACAGTAGTTTTGTTTAACACTGTATTAATTAAAGAAAGGCTAAGCACAAAAAGCCATTTAAAAGCCTGTAAAAAAAGCTCTTTAACATAATACAATCTTAAGTTCCAGTAGTTTGAGAGCCACAAGAGGCCCATCTTGAATTCACAAAGAGGAGAGGCAACGGTTTGAGTGGCTGCAATCATGACCAGAGGATTCAGATCAGAGATTAAAGTGTCTCACTAACCAATCACATTCAGTCTGATGGAGATGCCAAGTATAATGCTCTGATTGTGTCTGTGGTGATGACTAACTCTCAGCTCTTTCTAATGTTCACACTGAAATCATTATGGTTTAACTTAAGTTTTTTTTTTTTTTTTTTTTTTAAAGGTGCACTAAGTTATTTTTACAGTTTTCCAGCTCAGAAAATTGATATAAAATAATGTATAATCACATGAGGTAAAGACCTCAGTCAAGTGTTCCGTCCAGTACAATACAGCTTTTTCAGCATAGTTAATGTCCTCTTCCCATCCAACAAAAATATCTTTGCTGAATCTATGAAGTCATATCTGGATCAAGAACAGACAAAACAGAGCTTTAATTGAAATTGCACTCTTCCCAAGAATTTCTTATCTTGTTGATTTGGGAGTTTGTTTCCCAAGAGACTAAAGTACTAATAGATGCTAATTTTGGACAGAAGATGCACTCAGTGGCTGAACTGCATGATTACATCATGGTTACATGACTTACTTTAGTTCTCAGATGTCTATATAGAGTTTAAGATTGAATATAAAGGTGTAGTTAACTCAAAAATTACATTTGTGTCGTAACCAGATCCTCAAACACCCTGTTTTAGCACTGACAATCACTACATTTTCTTTGATAGGAATGCGCCAGGGCAACGATGTTGGAACGGTCTATCGATCAACCATTTATGCGTATACACAGGAACAGCTCAGCCAGGCATTGCACTCCAAGGACGAATATCAGAAGGTATCCCTCTATACAGACCTTTCATATCTTTCCCCTCCATATACAAACAACCCTCAGGTGATCAGTTTGTGGATCACTGGTTCAATACTAGTTTGGCTTCAGGATCCAGATATTACATGGGACATCAAGCACCAAAAGCAAAAATGTCCCTGAAAATATTATTGATATTATAGTTTTGGGATCTCTGCACTCTTCAGTCTACAATCCCCCCAAAAATGCTGGGTTTTTTCACCCCAGCTTTGGGTCAAATATGGACTAACCCAACCTTTGGGTTAAACATTTAATATAAAAATCTAACCCAACTGTTTAGTTAGTTCATATTTGACCCAAAGTTCTGTTGAAACGTCATTTTTAAATAATTACACAATACATTTGATAAATTATACAAAAATATAATCTATGAAAAATAAATAACAATGTAATAAACAAATATATTTAATTATTTATTAATAATTAAGTAGTATCATTTAGTAGTATCATTATTAGAGTTATTGTTATTGTTGGTGAGTATTGGAATATTAATGTGATGGTGTTAATTTCTTCACTTACTCAATGCATTTTAAGGCAAGTTAGGCAACAGGCTTAGTATTGTATTTTCCCTCCTGTCTACGACCATATCAGGAACACACCTGCAATCCACCGGGTGACAACCACTGCTTTTAGAAAACAAAAGCTGTTTGTATCGACGGTACCCTCATATAATGGTATGCTCACACCTCTGGTCCCCAAGTGGACAGTAAGAAGGGACAGGTGTTGAGGATTACAGCCCTCAACGGTTCTTGCTCTGTTTGAGAACCTGCGAATCCATCCCAGATGAAAGAGGTTTTCTGCTAAGCAGGGAAATAGAATCTTACACATGAAATGGTAATTCTGTTTGTCTCGTAGACAGCTTGGAGAAGGGAGACTTTAAATCCGTGCACGAGGAGGTTCAAAGCCTTTCGGCATTGAGTGTGAATGCTGCCATCTGCATTATGCATATCTTTTTCTCTAATTGCAGCTCTGTTTGTCGAGCCGACAATTGAGGTTTCTTGGTCTTGGTGGTGCATTGCATTACAAACCTGCATGCGGTTCACGTTAACAACCCCACCCTTTCCGTCAAAGTGAAGCCAGTTAGAACAATAGAAGCAGAGGAGCTGACTGTAGTTCTTACAGGCACTAATCTTCCCTACCATACCCCTGTAGTCTCATTTTCTTCTTTCAAAACCCTTCTCTCCCCTCTTTCCCTTGTGCATGATAATAGTTGTTTTTTTTTTGGGGGGGGGGAGGTTTCCCTTCTCATTCCTTCAGATCAGTCCACAGTCTGAGATGAAATTAGCAGCTGTGTGTTCTGTACCTCACCGAAGCACTCATGCTCGGTATTCACGCTTTTACACATTATGGATAGTGTCGCATTAGACACATTTAACTATTGACGAGATGACCTTGACTGTCTCATCGTCACAGAGTCCTTTCTTGCACTTCACATCAACTGTCGGCTGCTTTTGTGCTGGGGTTTCTGCAGCCTCTCTTTCCACATCAAAAGAGCCAAATGAGCGGCGCAGTCACTCTTGCCTCAGCCCTCCATTTTAAACAAATGCTGAACACAATATCCAGTATCTTTTCCCGTGATACTGTGCATTTGGTAACTCAGCAACTGATTCTTGGTGAAGGGAAGGATCTCACTGGACACTGATGTTCGCAGATACACTCACACATGCTCACAAATTAAGTCCTCGCTGTTCACAATCATTATTTTAGAGGCATATTAAGAACTTTTGTGGTAGAATAGATTTAATGATTTTGAGATCAGCAACCAGGGGATTTGAAGTGTCCAAATGAAGGAAGTGTCTTTTATAGCACACACACACACACACACACACACACACTTATTCTTACAGACACAGGGTGTAGTGTTGGAACCCTGGGGATGAGAAAAGGGGACACAGGCCTCAGAGCGGGAAAAGCATATGTGTGCCATTTGTTTTTTCACGCAGCACTGGCGCCAGCTGATAATGACTCCCAGTTGTCTGCACCATTGGCCTCTGACATCCTGATCAGCTTCCTACTTCCAAAATCAGACACTTTTTAAAATCATATTTAGAATTTTACAGAGATTTGGTCTTCAATGCTGACTGGTTACAGCATTTGATCCCATGCATAACTCCAGCTTATGTGTTAGGTGCTATATCTCCTAGCATATAGATTCTGCTTTTTGAATTTGCATAATAAAGTAATGATGCCTTTTAATATTTTTTTATTCTGTTTTGTAAAAGGCCTTTTGTTTCTTATTGCTTTGGCAGAGCAGCCTTTTTGATTAGAGAATGTTTCAATGTTAATTGCTTTGTTTTCTTGCCCTGAAATTTCATGGACAAGGGTTCTGTTAATGACTGGAAATGAGAGCCATTCTATGGTCCTCTAAAATAGTTATGTTTCATAAAAACAGAGTATGAACAGATGTTCTTCCTCTTAGAAAATGGGTAATTTTCAGTTTGGTATGTTTCATGGTTGAATTCATGTTCATAGGAAAGTAGGTTATTGCAGCAATGTGGTAATGCAAGATTTTTTATTTTTATTTTCCTGCTTTGGTCAAACAGAAGCAATATTGACTATACTGGATAGTAACAGTGACATTTCCATATCCAATATAGTCAGTGTATCACATTATTTGGTGATACAACTTGACTTGATTAGGTCAGAGAAACATGTTAAAAGAATTTGCATTGGAAAAAAAAGGTTAATTTCGATTACTATTAGGCCTTTTTTAGACATCTACCATGGGATCTCTGGGAGCATATACTGAAGGCTATTTCAACTGGACAAGCATGAGGGTTAAATCAAATATGCCCTGCAGCACTCTATTCTAGCTGGTCAGATGAAGAAGACAGGAGTTTATGAAGCTGCATGCTGTCAGAGAAGATTTTAGCTGCACAAGGCTCTGCATTTCTCTGTTTCTGTTCTGAAACGCCTGCATACTCACACGCTCCCTCTAACGGCCATCTTTTTAACTACATCTCCCTTTTCTCTTTCTCTTACTTATTCGCTCCATCCTCCATTGTCTGCTGTCTCTCTCCCTCTCTCTCCACCCACTCCACCCCCTGCTGAGCCATCTGCGCTTCAGCAGGCCCTGTCTCCATGGCAACAAGGGAGGCTGCGCTGCCTCCTATTGGCCCGCTGCCCAAACGGCGAGGCTGCTGGGGGTCGAAGGTCGTCTGTAGAGTGCCGCCTCACCGGTGTTCTAATCAGCTGTTGACCTCTAGCCACAATGAAATGAGTGTCAGAAGGCAAGGGGTTAATAAAGCCTGGTCTGACTGGCAGCTGGGTCCATTATGAGTGAGGGACAGGAGAGGGAGCCCGGTGAGGGGGGTTGGAGGATGCTGGAGATGAGGGACTCCGATCTTGGGTTGGGGGCCCATCTGTGTTGCATAAGGGAAGATTTGATGTCATCATAAATCTTGTTTGCAATGCTGTGTGTGGCTCCACTTGTTTTAAGCTGCTACGGTTTTAGCCTGAGGAGTAAAATTGCCAGTCTTCAGTGAAGGTTTTCTGTCGCTCCGATAAGAATGCCCAAGTGTGCAGATGCAGATTTGGCATAGTGTACAATTTTATGGATTAAGCAAGTATTTTTAGTCTTGAACTTGTCAGCCATTTTGGATTCCACCAAAAAAAAAAAGTATACTGTTGCAAGTAGCAATTAACAAAATTGTGCAGGTGTAAGAAACTGCTGTTGAAGTAGGATATATTAAATGGATGTACTGACATAAGAATTGGAGAAAAATATTTTATATAATGTTAAATAACACTCAAAATCCTGACAAGCTAGGTTTTCTGGAAGACTGTTGAGTTGCATTAACTGTTTTATGTACATCCATTTTACATGTTCCAAAAACCATGTCCAAAGATCATGAGTGCTTCATAGGATATGAAAATATAATACTAATAGAAAATATGGCTCCTTGGGGCAGACTTGTTCTCTATGAGAAGAGTGACTCTTCTGTGATATTTAAAGTCTTTAGCTCAAACGGAGTAGTGAGGCTGATGTTTTCGAATATTGTGAATTTAACCAGCTAGTTGCTAGGCAACCATCCATTCCATCCATCCCATAATTACACAAAATGTAATTAGCCATAGACCCTTCACACATGCAAAGTTCATTGAGTTTCACCATAGGGATAAAACGTTCAAAGCAAAGAATATTAATAATAAACCAGCACCAAAATGAGAGCAAGAGGTTTTTTTCCACTTTGCCTAGAAGATCTACAAATCTGGCTTCACTGGAAATTTCTATTAAAGTCACATTTCTCAGTGTTACTTTAAGAGTTTTTTTTTCTTAATATTTTGAATGAGCTTTATTTGTTTACTTTTATTTTTATACTTTCAGTTTTCATTTTAATTTTAGTTACATTCTAGCATTTTTTAAATACTACTTTTAAAAAAAATATTAGGCCATATTATTTTATTTTATTATTTTTAAGTTTACTAAATTTACAATTAGTTTTTGGTCTAATATTTATATTTGGTTTTGTTTCAACTTGTTTTCAGTGTTTTAATATTCTTAGTTAATGATAATAACCCTGCTGGCCACTGCAGCGTGCCTCCTAATTCTTCACTCATTTTAGCTGATATCTGCACACATTTACACCACTGACCTGCCTTGGCATCTTCGTTCAGATCACCTTCCAGATGATTCTCAATGCAAAACATGAATGCCATAAGCTAGCATCGCTTTTCTCCAAGAGCAGACCATATTAATGAAGAAAGTGACGATCACTCAGGGTTTAAATGAAGGAGATGGCTCTTATCGACCTCTGCAAGATTGTTTGATATTCAATATCCTGGTCATACCTTTTCTTTTTCGTTATGGGCCATTAATTGGCGGAGACCATAGCACCATTCCGCATAAAATCATATAAAATTCTGGTAAAAGTAACCACAAGGGGGCAGTGTGTTTTATCCACAGGGGCAGCGCTCCATTCGTCCACCCCCCTGCCTTTGTGCTCATTTACTCTCTCTCACTTTCTTTCCTTCTCTCTGTCCTCACGTCTCAAGAACTTGGTGTGGCATGTTCCCATCTATTATCATCTCAATTAAGGGCTAACAAAAGACAGGTTTTTCCCCTCCGAGGCCTCTACATGTGTGGTTTACCTAGTCTCTGTGCGCCCTGAGCAAAATCCAGGAGATTGACTGCAGTCCACCAATTACACCTCCCCATCAATGTCTGCAAGAAATCACAATGGCCTTAATTAGCGACTGCAGGCTCACTCTATTACACACTAGCGCAGTTAAAGCCCAGTCGCACCTTCACCACCAGTCTGCATGGATAATATAATGTGGGCTGTAATTACAAGGGAGGAGGTGTATCGGAAGTGGGTGTTTGTGGCTTTTTTACTTTTATTGTGTGGCCTTCCAATTGATTTTTCAAGGAACAGTTCACCCAAAAATACAAATTCTGTAATTATTTACTCACCCTCATGTCATTCCTTCCGTGGCTTTTTCTTCCAGGGTCCAATTATTATTATTAAAAAAAATTTTTCATAGGCTGCGTGCTGACTTTTTGTTGTTGTTGTTGTTGTTGTTGCTGATGAATATCCCAACCACACGATCAATATAATGTTAGCAGATGAAGATAGAAGCTGGAAAACTCCAAAAAACGAAACAACAAACACCACAAAGGATTAATAAAAGTGACCCATATGACTTGTTTTCTAAAGTCATGTGACCAGTTTTGTGTGAGAAATACTCAAATTCATGATTCACTTTCAGAAAATGTAAAAAGCTCTGATTCGTAAATAAATCATGGGATCATTCTTTTCAGTCAGATGTTTAATGAATCAATAAAACCAGTCTGAATGATTAATTCACAAATCAGACTAATAAATGTAAAATGATAAATGTATAAATAATACATTGTTTCTTGTGAAATGATTGGAGATTGTATATTTGGGTCAAATAATCCTTTAAAAAATATTTTCCAAATTGCTATGGCATGAACTATTGTTGTTTTTTTTAATGCTTTTGTAAAATAATTATATTTTTTAGGCATACACATATAACTTTGCTATAGAATTTAACAGTTCACTAGTTTGCTGCAGTGTTATTTTAGTATTATTTAGAGTTTATTTTCATTTAGGTTATTTTTTAGTAATCTTATGTGCCTTTTTGTAATTCTTATTAGCTTTTTATTTTGTATTACTATTTAAGTTTAATTCATATCAGTTTCAGTTTTTATTTATTTTCGGTATTTGTTTTTCAGTAATTTGAGTTCTTCAAACTTTACTTATTTCGCTTAGCTGCCAAGGGAACATCTATAATTTTCATTTAATTTAAGATTTTAATCTCATATTTATATTTATTTCATTTCAGCTTAATTTCAGTTAACAAAACTGTGCTTAATAGTTTTATAATGTGCTTAATACTTTTAGTTAATGAAAAAAACCCTGGTTTGCCAGTGCCGGTGTATTTTGCCATCAGTGGCCCATGCCAATGTTTTTGACAGCTACAAAACAGACAGACACAGAAAGAAATGATGGGCCAGATTAGACTGCAGTGGACTGATGTGATTAAACTGAATGAAGAAGGAAGCCGAGGTGTTTGGACGAGTATTTTCTAGGTCTCTTGGTTTGAGGTATTAAACATACTGTACCTGAGTCTCATTACAGAGTGTGTGTCTGTGTGTGACTGCGGGCCATGCGTGGACTAATTAGCTTTTCCCCCGGCCGCTCTGCGACCGCTCCTGTTATTTCCTGACCAGCTTGCCAGGCCGTCAGCCCCTCTTCCCCTCCCCCATGTGTGGCTGTTCTAAATGGAGACTCAGTGCATGCTGCTCCTCGACATCCTAATGTACCCGACCAGTTGGTTTAACAAACACGGTGCTGCCAACCATCTGCCGGCCAAATCTGTCTTCAAATTGCTTTAGTAACAAACTGAACTTTTCTTTGCTCAATTCTGCTCTCGCTTCCTGCATCCTGCCTTCCTCAGTGTGCTGCTCTCTGCTCCTCGACCCAGCGCTCTCTCCTGCTCCTCGCAGCTGGCCATTGCTATTTTGTCTTGTTGTCTATTCTGTTCTCATTTCATCTCATTTAGGGTCCTTTTATGTTTTTTTCTCATCTTGCATGTTTTGTCTCTTAACATTTGTTCTTAGTGTACATCATATAATATATATTATTCTGTTGTATTATCGCCTCATCATTTCTCTTTATTTTCTCTACTTTTCTAGACATTGTGATCTGTTGTCTCATCCCATCTCGTCTTATTTATTCCGACCTCTTCTCGTCTCGTCTTGTCTCAATTAGATCTCATTGTCATCTAATTTCGTCTTGTTTTACCTCATCTCATCTGTTTTATTGTTTTGGTCTCTTAGTTAGTCACCTCATAGTTTGACACATTGCATCTCATAAAGAGATTCTAACTTGTCCAGAGAAACTGATTATTTGCTTCTGTGTGATCTGAAATCTAATTAAAGCCCACAAACCCAAAGCATCAGAGCACATTTATGCCTACAGTCGAGCATGACCGAACTACTGTTTCCAGATCAGATGGCTGGCTGTCTTTATGGGTTTGTCTTCCCTCTTTACCATCTGACCACTGGTCCTCCCATCCCATTTTCTCCCCTCGTTGTTCTTCTAGCGACTCCAGACTTCATTTTCCTTCATGAAGATATCCTCAAGAGACCTCAACAAATGCTATAGAACAGATTTTTGGCACGGGAGAACACATGGCCTTAAACATCATTATGGACAGAAGCACAGAGCTGCCAGGAAATAAATGGTGCCACCTTCCTCAACAGCCATGCCAGTATCACTGCCAGCAGATGAGTTTTCAAAGACACAGACCCTGATCTCAAGGGCAAATCCAGCACAAAAGCAAATGCATGCCTTGTAAAGCGAACCAGTTTTAACTACCATGCATAGGTACCTCCACCCTTAGAATCCATTAGATGCGTATTCTCTATTTATTTACCGTGGTCTAATATTTCACATTTCACACTTCTGTAGTAAGTTTTGTCTGTGTATAGACACTGCAGGCGGTGACATAGCACACATCTGATTTCCTGTGCTCAGGAAGTAGAAATCAGAAGAGACCATGACAATTGAAACAGTTTGTGCATGGATCTCTCATCTAATTCAGCTAGTTATCTGAATAAGGTGTTAAATAAGAAAGACAAAATAATGCAAAATATGTAGAGCGGTGGGCCGCGAGGACTGGAATTGAGAACCACTGTTCTATAACAATGCTTATTTTGTCTTCAAAAAAAAATGTAGGTGTGGTTTATTTGACACATTTTGCCTCAACCTCATATAATTTCGAACCTGAATGACTTTATTTCTTCTGTAGAACACAAAAGACAACCTTTTGATGGATGTGTCTGGGTCATCCTGTTGTTTTGGGCATTTTCTTTAATTGTATGAACAAAAACAGTTCAGAAAGAAGTCAGTTACACATTATTTTGATAGTCCACTTTAAACATTCTACTAACTCTAAGTTACTAAAGATTAAATCTGTGTCTGTAATGTTGACAAGTGATCTCAGTCCTGGAGACGAATGTCTGCTTCTATGCAAAGACCTGTAATAAAATATGCTCGAACGGAGTACATATTTGAGCATTTTGAATGTTCAAGTGGCATCAATTACTCAATGGAAGTTAATTAATTTACTAAAAATGAATATTCTGTCATCATCCTTGTACACCTTGCTAGTACTGGGTTTGACCCCCTTTTGCCTTCAGAACTGCCTTAATTCTTCGTGGCATAGATTCAAGGTGTTGGACATTCCTCAGAGATTTTGGTCCATATTGACATGAGAGCATCACGCAGTTGCTGCAGATTTGTCAGCTGCACATCCAATGTGAATCTCCCGTTCCACCACATCCCAAAGCTGCTCTATTGGGTTGAGATCTGGTGACTGTGGAGGCCATTTGAGTAAAGTGAACTCATTGTCATGTTCAAGAAACCAGTGTGAGATGATTTGAGCTTTGTGAGCATTATCCTGCTGGAAGTAGCCATCAGAAGGTGGGTACAGTGTAGTCATAAAGAGATGGACATGATCAGCAACAATACTCAGTTAGGCAGTGGTGTTTAAACAATGCTCAAATGGTACTAAGGGGTCCAAAGTGTGCCAAGAAAATATCCTCCATACCATAACACCACCACCAACAGCCTGAACCGAGGGGACAAGGCAGGATGGATCCATGCTTTCATGTTCTTTACACCAAATTCTGACACCATCCGAATGTTGCAGCAGAAATAGAGACTCATCAGACCAGGCAACGTTTTTCCAATCTTCTATTTTCCAATTTTGGTGATTCTGTGTGAATTGTAGCCTCCGTTTTCTGTTCTTAGCCGACAGGAGCAGCTCCTGGTGTGGTCCTCTGCTGCTGTAGCCCATGCGGTTCAACGTGTTGTGTGTTCAGAGATGGTATTCTGCATATCTTGTTTGTAACGAGTGGTTATTTGAGTTATTGTTGCCTTTCTATCATCTCTATCCAGTCTGCCCATTCTCCTCTGACCTCTGACATCAACAAGGCTTTTTCGTCCACACAACTGGTGCTCACTGGATATTTTCTCTTTTTCGTACCATTCCCTGTAAACCGATGTGCGTGAAAATCCCAGTATCAGAAGTTTTTGAAATACTCGGACCAGCCCGTCTAGCACTGACAACCATTCCATGTTTAAAGTCACTTAAATTCCCTTTTGTTCACCACTCTGATGCTCGGTTTGAACTTCAAGTCGTCTTCACCACATCAAGATGGCTAAATGCATTGAGTTGCTGACATGTGATTTTTCTGATTAGCAGTTTGTGTTACCAAACAATGTAACAGGTGTACCTAATAAAGTGTCCGGTGATTGTGTGTGTGTGTGTGTGTGTGTGTATAGTTAATATAAAAGTTTTCGGACACACCTCTTAATTATTGAGCCATGCAGTGTGCATTTTCTGAGCTCAGTATATTCAATCCTGGCATCATAAGCTGTTATTGTAGAAAAAGAGTTGAAATTTCTTTAGAGATTTATGCCTTTATTTCTCATTGTAAAAGATAAAAATATTAAGGTTGGGAGTAGGGGTAAAAAATGGCAAAAAGATTAAAGTGAACTTCTCCTTTAAAGGCATAATTTGGAGTATGTGTATATTACCTTTAAAAGTATTTAGTCTTTGCCTCTAATATTCCTCTTGCTAATTTGATGCTAGCTTTATGACACCTTGCTTTTTCCTTCTCTCTAATTTTACTGTTTCCCTTCTTTAGTTTAAAATTGCTTCACCAAAAAAATTAGGCTGCTTATCTCTGACTCTCACATTTCTCTCTCTTTTTTTTTTGTGCTTAACCAGGACATGCAGGTATTTGCATACCAAATGACTGATATGTCTGACACGCAAATTAATTAGTCTGAATTTCAAGCGTGCAATTTCAGCATGCAAACAAAACACAGGAACATGTCACCAAACAGCTCAGCACCACGCCATCACCTACTCCACCGCATGTTTCAGAGATGACTCCGTAATCATTTCACTCCTGACATTTGGAGGGATTCAGAGATATATTAGCATCCAAAGCACAAGGCCTGATGTCTTTTGATTTCTTTGATCCTATTTTTAATAGCACCTTCCTATTTTTTTGGTTAATCACAATGTAGATTGTATTCTTATCTAAACACTATTTGAATCTATCTGAGATAAAGCATCATTTGAGCTCATACAGAACCAAAATAACGGTCATTTGCATTTTATCTCAGTTGTCTTTCCAGTTAAAGGAACTGACGTGTCGCATGTAGTCAGCGTTGACATCATCCATCACGGTGTCCCTCAGAGTGAAGCTTAAGGTCTTTGTCTTCATTCTTTGAATTAAAGAGGCTGTGCATGAGGTCACTGGAATCAGGCCCTCTGTGTTTGTCTGTGGATGGTGTTTGTCTAGCCTCTTTGTTTGGGAGGACTCTGGGTCCCTGTAGGCTGACGACCCCCTTTCCAAAGCCACATGAATTGAGCATCACTCATGGGTGGGGTGAACCGCATGCTCCCTGGAGGACCAGTGACCCCTAACCACGGGAGGCATGTGGCATAATGAAGATATGATTGAATAAGTGTACAAATGAATAAAAGATAGAACTGACATGCAGAGAGAAACACTCATCTTAGTCTCTCTCTTAGTGTCTGCTGATTGAAGTAGATCTATTTTACAGACGGGCCCCACTTAAAAACATAACCATATGCTGTCCACACTACACATGATTTCAAGTCAAAGCATTCAACGATTTCTACCTGTGACTTGTTCCATGTTTGATGCATATAAAAATGACTCTTCCTCAGAGAATAAAACCGTTTGCTGGTTTTGAATGGCCGTCTCAACATCAATGCCACTCAAGGAGCTCAAGGACAAAAGGATGAGGTGAACAATAACGACAGACCAGAGACCATGTGCCACACTGGGGACTGGAATTCAATTGTAGGCTAGAGTCAGGCTAAAACAAAAGGATAATGAGAATAAACCAGGCGACATCTCTTTGCTTTTTATTCATTCATCCTCATAGCAGTTTCAAATCAAAGAGCCGGACATTATTTACATTCCTTGTGCTCAGCTGCTATAAAAAAAAAACCTTTTTTTTAATTTGAATGTTGTTCTCTACATCAAAGACACATAAAGCTCAGTAAATCCTCCACAGAGAAAGGAAAGAGGTTAACATAGCATAAATAAACCTAAGATTTGCATTTGAATTCACTTCCTATCTGTACTATACAGTGTGTGTGATTACTCAGTGTTTTGAAGATGTTTTTTTTTTTTAATTAAGCTCACCAGTGATGCATTTATTTGAGCAAAAACACAGTAAACAGTAATTCCATAAAATATTACAATTTTAAATCTATATGTATATTTTTTAAATGTCATTTATTTCTATGATGACACTGCAATGTTTTAAGTGCCACATGCTCCATCAGAAATTCGAATATGCTGGTTGGGAGCTCAAGAATAATTTCTGAACACCAAATGTATTCTGACAGATTTTTTTTCAGGATTCTTTCATAAATAGAATATTCAAAAGAACTGTATTTTCTTAACCGTGTAAGTCTTTACTGTCACTTTTGATCAGATAAATGCATTCTCGCTGAATAAAAGTATTAATTTCTTTCAAAATTAGACGTTCTTGCATTGGTATAAAAATAAAATGTGACCCTGGACCACACAACCAGCCTTTAGTTGCTGGGGTATGTTTTTAGTAATAGCCAAAAAAATTGTATGGGTCAAGATTATAATTTCAATATTATATTATTCTTTTATGCCAAAAATCTATTAGAATATTAAGTAAAAATCATGTTCCATGAAGATATTTTGTAAATTTCCTACCGTAAATATATCAAAACGTAATTTTTGATGAGTAATATGCATTGCTAAGAATTCATTTGGACAACTTCAATGGCGATTTTCTCAGTATTTAGATTTTTTTTTTTTTTACCCTCAGATTCCAGATTTTCTAATAGTTGTATCTCGGTCAAATATTGTCCGATCCTAATAAACCATACATCAATGGAAAGCTTATTTATTCAACTATTCTCAATTCAAATCTCAATTAAACACTTATGAAGACTGATTTATAATGATACAAGTGACATTAACATACTGGTACATTGCATGTACGTTTTAAATCTCCAGTACAGCAGTAGTCATACTAAATGTTTTACTGCACACTACCCCGATAGACTAATCAATATCAAGTATTCCAGAGTGAATGTAATAATACTTCCTGTTTTCTAAATGAACAGAAAATTAAACTCATCTTAATGTTCTCCATAATTAGCTCTTGGCTCACAGCTCTGGTCTGTTTTCAGGAAGGTTCTTGCTTCAGCTGTTCATATGTGTGTTCCAAATGTAGAAATGGAAATTGACAACTTGATATGCTATTATCAGTAAATTGGTCATATACCTCTTCTCTTTGATAGCACAAAACTGTGTCATGCTGCCCAACAGCACGTCTCCTTGGTGACTGTTCCTGCTAATAGCTGCACATGTGATGGAGAGGGAGCTGGTGATGGTGTGTTGATGGGTGGAGCCAACCCCTGTGCAGGGCATCAGAATGCAGGGATTTGCTGCATTTGGCTCATGCCAGCTTGGCCAGCTGCTGGTTGGCACTTGCCTGCTGAGAGTGGTGGTTGATGGAACAGACCCGGAGTTCTTGTGCGGTGTTATTCGTGAAGGCATTGCTAGGCCATGTCAGATGGCTTTACTGACTCAAAACGGAAAAAAAATAAGACATTTTTACTTACTTTTTATGATAACATAAATGTTTATAATATGTATCTTTGATTTCAAGTTCCTGGTTAGTTCAGAAAACAAATGAAAAATGACATTATAGTGAGACAGTTGAGAACTCTGAAATGCCTTTCACTGATTCACTGATTCATTGGGTCTGATTCAAGACACTAAGGCCCTGTCCCAAATGGCCACACTTTGGTGACATCATGTATTGCAGACCTATAGGGCCCTTGGCGCAAGTCCACGAGGGCGCATTGAGAGGTATTTTTGGGACAGACTCGATTGTCACGCCAGAAACAATGGTGTAGTCTGGTTGCTTTTGCTTCTGCCATCTGGGCATTAGACAATATATATATGCTTCTATAAATAATGTATAGAGTTGTAATAATACATAATGTTCCTTTTGAACTAAGATTACAATTTGAACACATAATAAATGTGTGTGAGTTTCAGATAAATTTACAGTTTTAAATATAAATACTAGGTTTACATACAGTCATTGGCACTCTTGGTAAATATGATCAAAGAAGGCATTCCCATTTAAAGTTCCAGTCATGGCTGATAACTGATTATGCTTTAATTTATTTTTGGACGAGCTAGGATATTTTTTCTTGTAACCTTCCAAAACAACATGTGTTGATGTAGGTTCTGTTTGACAAGGTTTTCTAAGCCAGAGACTCAACTATTTTCTGCAATTCTCCAGCTGTGACCCTTGGAGAGTCTTTAGCCACTCAAACGCTCCTTCTCACCATGCATTAGGACGATATAGACACCTGTCCTCTTCCAGGCAGTTTTGTAACATTTCCTGTTGGTTGGAAAATCTTATTTATTGCCCTGATGGTGGAAATGGGAATTATCTCTGCTCTAGCTCTTTAGTAAAGCCCCTCAGTAAAGCCCTGACATTTGGTTCTATTTATTTAATGAATCGTAATGCGATCGTATTATTCAATGGATTATTATGTTTGCGATATCAATTGCTCTTGAGCGAAATCTCCTCCCATCCGTTGTCTGATTGGCATTTCGCTAGGATTCCTGGGTAGTTAAAGTGTGCAGAGCCTGCATCTATGCGGGCTTCGTGGAAGACCGCTTCAAGGGTACAAAGGGGGCACTGCTGAGCACACTTCAGAGCATTAAAATGCTGAATGAGGACAGCCTACGGACTGCACGCGCAATTTAAGTCCACCAGACCGAAAGTACACATGAAGTGCGCCATTTGGGACAGGGCCTAATTTGCGCAGCAAGTTCATGAATCTTTTTGACTGACTCATTAAAAATAACTGGTTCTTAAGAGAACTTTGTTCAAGAATTGGACATTGGGGGAAGTTGCATTCATTGTTATGTACAGGAAACACAAACCTGGGATGTGTATATGCAGTAGTCAACATTTGAAGTGGATCAAAAACTATTTATTAAAGTTGTCCTAAGACAAGAACGCATGTAGGTTTTATTTGATGAAAGGTTTTGATCAACTTCAAATGCTGACTACTGTATATGTATTAATTATTATTATTTTATTATATATATATATATATATATATATAGATATATATTATTATTTTTTTTCTCACTTGTCTCATTTTAGTCACAATCTGAGCCACAACCTGTGCATCTATGAAAATAAATATCTCATGTATTATTTTCAGAAGGGTGCATACTTTAGAAAAGACTATTGTGGCTGTTCTGGCTGAACTGAGGCTTACGTTTATCAAGATATATCAGGCCACCAGATAGACCATCACCAAATCATTTTTTCTAACTATAATAAATTAGCCTGGGCTGCCATGTAAATGCATGCTGGTCTTGTCAGCAGTTTTTTTTTTTTTTTTTTAATTTTAAGTGTTTTCTTCAAATTCCATGACAATGTAACAACCTCAATTTTCTGTACAGGATGAAATTTTTCATCTGGTGAAAGCCTGCGCATTTGCCTGCATACCTTCCAGTTGAACCTGTATTAATTTGTCTTAATTGGCGGAGCTCCCTGTGGCCCCTTAGGGCACCTGATGGATGGATGGATTGATGGATGCACAGGGTTTGCTAGGACTTTATAAAAAGAGAGCGAGACAGAGAGAGAGATGATATGTCTGTACCTATTCTCCTGTCTCCTGCAGCTGCTCCTAACAGGTGCATAACTGCTTCTTGCCAGATGGTCAGCAAAATATGGTAGTTGGCAAGTTCCTTCACAGAATCAACCCTCCCTCTCGCACAGGCACTGAGACGTAGAGATGGAGAGAAAGAGGTTAGAGAATGGGAAAGTTTGGTGACTAGGTGCTATTGCAAGCAAAACTCATTTTTCAAAACCTTGACTTTGTAAGGCATGTCAGGTGTCACAATGTCAAAAATTTAGAGAGTTCTTATGCAGCCTTTCTTTCCAAAGATGGGAAAGGCAGAGGACTTTAACAATAAGCCAACTGAGGCAGTGTGTTACAGTCATTTACTAAGGGATGTTGTTGGGCACAATACAAAGTGCAGCTTTAATAAACAATGGCAATAAAATGTATTTTTATTTTATTAATCCGTGGTAAAAATAAACAAAATATCCTTTTAAATCAAACTTTTCAAATTGCCAATATTAATATTCATATTTAATATTATATATTTTCATAATATTCTAATTTCAATATATTAATATGGACTTACATTAATACAAAAACAAAACAAAGAAAGTAATATAATTCTGCAGACATTTCCACAATGCATTGTGTAATTAAAATGAGTAAAACACCTTTGGAAAATTCTTTAGAGTGTTGGTGTAAATGTAAAATTGACTTGCAGCCACAGTTGGCTCTCTAACAGCTTTTAATGTGGCTGATCCAATCAGATTTCAGCATCAGAACTAGCTGTTTTATTAAGTTCAGATGTCCTCGGGTTAGACTGTCCATAGGTAAAGGTGGGTTGTGGAACTGTAATCGGGTGCAGTGATATCTTAGTTTCACAAAAGCCACAGTCCCACTGCTTTCTCTCATCGACCCCAAACAATCAAACTCTGACTGAGAAAGAAAGACAAACGGAGGCAGATCAATATAGACTCTCTATTCACCAGCCATGTGGAAGCCGTGGATGCTGTAGGGATCATTGGGAGTGTGTGCCTGGCCTCAGGCTTTAGGAGTGCAGGGTACTCATACTCTTAATAATCCTCCTAGCTGACTACTTTGAACATCTGGAATGAGAAGTGAACATCTGCCATTCCCTCTCAATTTAGAAATCTCCATTACTCCCTTTGTCTCTCACTAAACGAATGTTGCACTGGCACACAAAGTATTTACCATGCGCCTGAAAGAGAACACCAGGATGTTAAATGTAATGCAAGAATATTGCCAACCCTAAAATATATTTATTATTACATGTACAATTATGTTAAGAAGTTTCACCCTGTAAGATATTTTTGATTTTATGTTGTCTTTTCTTTTATTTACCAAAGCTACATTTATTTGATCACAAATATAAAGAAAAAAAAATGTTTCTGTTTTATTATATTTTTAATTGCATTTTTTAGCACATTACTCCACTTTCAGTGTCACATGATCCTTCAGAAAACATTCTGATTTGCTGCTTAAGAACATTTCTTATTATTATTAATGCTAAAACCAGTTATGCTACATAGTAATTTTGTACAAACCATTATACGTGTTTATATATATGGATATATATAATGTTAAAGATGGTGGAAATATTTTAAAAAATAATCTTTTTTTTTTAACTTACAACGTTTTTTAGTGAAAGGGACCTTTATTTCAACATTTGAAATCAGTGGATAAAAACAAAAAGGCTTGATTTATGTAGATTTCATATCATTCTTCTATTTTGTTCTAAAATAGGAAACTTACTTTAAGGCTACAACAAAAATACACTGATCTCAGCAGGCTAGATGCATTTAAACAATAAATGGCACTGTATATTGATTATAAATGGCCTTTTGTCGCAGATGCTGACTGAAGAGGGTTTTGGAGCCATCACTACAGAAATAACAATGACTAAGGAGTTCTACTATGCAGAAGACTATCACCAGCAATACCTCAGCAAGAACCCCAATGGCTACTGTGGACTGGGTGGCACCGGGGTCTCCTGCCCAATAGGGCTGAAGAGTAAAAATTAGCATGCTTTTACTGTCCTTTGGTTAGACAAATTGATATTAACTTGCCTTAATTGAAGCAATCAATAATACAATGACCAGACCACTGCAATACATGAAATTGTTGGATATAAAAATTATATGTGTGTTTTTGTGACCAATGTGTTTGATAGCAAAATCTACTGACATATTCTGTGTAATGCAATGACATAGGTACATTAAGTGTGGCTTAAGTGCCTATATAATTTTTAGGTCCACTGTGTACTTGAGATTTAAATAAATGGTAGACACATTCTTGTCTATGGCAGGCAGGATTATGGGTTCATGTTTGTGTGCTTGTTCTAGATCCATCTGTCTGTTTGATTCGCATACATATCTATTCATCCTTCCATCTGTCCACTACCTACATGTATGTGTTTCCTTCCATCCCAGCCATGCAAACAAGCATTCTTGTCCCTTTCTAAAAATATGAGTGCATATTTCATCTCCCTAATTAAAGACTGGACTGCAGTCCCACACAAAAAAACACAGCCTCTTGCATTCACACAGGAGAATCTGTGTATGTTGTACCAGGAACGCTGTGAAAAACAAAACCCTTTGATGATGGCACAAATAACTGTGCATGAAAACCAATTAGCATTCATAATGCAAAAAAGTGTTGTTTAAATAAATAGTTGACTACAACGGGTGCTGTCACTTTAAGAATGGAAAGAGCAGAACAGGAAACACAAAATTCTACCCATGGCTTCTAACAACATTATTGAGGTCTTATGAAGCGAAATGATTGGTCTGTGTAAGACAATTATTTTTGTGTGAACTTTTTTTTTTTGGGGGGGGGGGGGGGGGGGGGGGTGTACATTAATGCCATTGCGTCAAGCAGGTAAACTAATCTAGAAACTAGTTTTCTTTATAACTGTGTTTATAATTGTGCTCTGGTAAACTGTTCTAACTTTACCTTTGTGTAGTTTGATTATTGACTGTGATTTTACAATTCACAAAATAGAGCGAATGTGATATTCTTCTAAATAGTGAGCCAAAGACACAAATGCTTAAGTGTTCACAGCAAAAATAGGTATATTGGAAAGCAATTGGTGTTTATGGAGGGTCTCTGGTGGGTTTGGGCATGTGTGGTTTTGGCTAATCCTCTGAGCAGGTGGCTACCGCTCCATGCACCTATTCCTGTGCCACAGTCGAAGAGGGTCTCTCTGGGCAAGACTAGCATTGTTGCTCAGGAACCTGGCCTGGCACAGCTTCTAACAGGCTGCTTTCTGCAATGCTGTGAAACAAGGACACTCGGTGACGCACGCACTTTGGTCCAGGAACCTGGGCCTGGAACACAAATACACACACAGTGTTGACTTGGACTAGGCAAGTTAGTGACTCAGGTCACAAAAGTATATATATATATTTCACTTTAAAAGTTTAAGAAGTATGCAACGCCTGATGAAGGTCACATGACCAAAAGATTTCAATTTAAAAAAAATGTTTAATTGTTATATTTACTTTAAAAAGACAAGCACTGATTCTTGCTTGCATAATGCTATACGATGACATTGAAATTAAATAATATTTAAATGAGACTGATCGCTATTTTATTGCAGCCAAGTCTCAAAACTACATTAATAAATGTGGAATTTAGCTAAAATTTATTTTAAAATTAGGTTAGAGTACTTGGCAGTAACAGATGGTATGACTGCCATCTTCTGGTGGATAGTGAAACTCCATTTGAAGACAACCATTATAAAAATGGTAGCAAATGGGGATTTATTTTTGTAATTGAGATGATGCCTTCTGATAAAAGTTTACTTTTCTAAAATAATTTAATTCTTCTAAAATAATAATTGTCTCAACATTGAAATAAACACCAGTCAATATCCTTTATAAGTATGCATTGTGGTTTAATCACGCTTTCTCTTTTGAAGTAGCCTAATAAAACAAGTGTACACATTTTGGTTATTGTTGTAAGCTGCTGAATCTCAACTTTAAAAGCACATTTGATCATTGGTATTAGCCACCTAATTAAAAAATATTATAATGTCATTATCATTGTCATGTCATCATCTAAAGTGTCTAATCCACTTGACCTACAGTGTCAGGAAATGAGAAATTGTTAACATTAATATACTAAATAAAATAACTCTTAAATTGCTCCGTTTAGCCCGTAGCGTCAATGCCGGTCCATTAGAGGGCAGAAATTGCATCATTCTTGATGCGAAGCACAACTCGTATCCTCTAATCTAATCTTTTGTTTCAAAGAACTGATTAAAAATCAGCACGATGTAATTGCCAACACGATGTAATTACCAACACGTGGTTACAAAAGTCATCAGAATATAATATAATATAAAAATCAGCCATTTGAACGAATCAAACGAATGAATAAATGACTCGATTACTTAGTCATTAAGACATTACCACCGCCTACTGGCAGTTTTAGTTTATTATTTAGCGTATAATTTCAATAAAGAAATAATTTGATATTTTTATAGTAATAATAATAAAATTAAGAAACTAAATTATTAAAGTTATAGTTCACCCAACCAAAAATAACAATTCTGTCATCATTTACTTACATGGTCCAAAAGAGTATATGTAATACATTTTATCAAACAAAATATTTCTTTCTGAACCTCTTTTTTGTAATCTCTGTTTGATGCTTTGCATAACAATGACTTTAAATTATCTTTTCAGAGTAATTTCTCCAAATCTGATGTGCGATTAATTAGATTAATCTCCACATCATGTAATTAATTAGATTGAAAATTGTAATCGTTTACCAGCCCTAATTTTTATTTTAGCCTATGCCTTTGTCTCATGGACCATAATTAAATATGATTAAACTATGTCACATTTATGTTGATTTATCTATACTGTACATCATAAACTTCACAAGTCATCAGACCACACCACAGTTTTAAAACCAAACTTTTTTTTTTTAATACTAACAAAGAATCATCTCAACTACTTGTACATGGCTACCATGAATATTTGTACAAAAATGCAGTAAAAATATTATTGATTAATATATACAGATATGTCTCCTTTGTGTCGGCAGGCAGGACGCACATGTAGATGACAAGATCACCAATGGTTTTGCTCGAGTACACACAATACAGATATTCTTTCCCAACATCAGTGACACTAACTCCAGATCACAGACTTTGAGAACAGCGATAATATCATGTCTTCAGGAGTACATGAAAAATAAAAGGAAACACAGTTACTGAGTGACAGTGTGTACAGTCATGTGAATAAGAAAGTGCAATACAGAACAATACAAAAATCTTAAATTACATGACGGCAAGGAAGGCTGGCAGCATGTGAGACTGCAATAGATTTTTGTCATTGTGAGGAGAGAATACGTGAAGAGCTGATTGGCCAAGCGGGCAATAATGAATTGGAAGGGAAAGTCCAAGGCAGTGGATGGTTGGTTGGTATTGATTTTGATATATTGCTCTCATCCCATTAGTTTACACATTTATCCTATTGACATGTACTATGCCTCATGTTTATTTTCAGAGAAGAGGACCAGAGTGTGCACTGCTCGTCTTGTGAGCAATAGATCAAATAAGGCTTGAGGCTGTGGTAGCATAATGGAACATCTGTGTGTCATGATGCAGATGTCAAGAGAGAGCTGTCAGTACCCTGTGTCCAAAACAGTGAAAGAGTCACTGCTTCAGGGGGATGGTGTGTATTATTTCTACATTCTTTCTGGCTTATGGACACACACAGATGAGTTGCTAACCAACAGCATTTGGACCAAAGAGCAATCCAATTCAACGGAGCTTTGAGAAAAAAACAGCTACCACCCTTAACAAATCGTGAACACGGAACAACAGGTGTTTAAGCCAGATAACCTCCTTAAAGGAGTCATATGACTTTGCTAAAAAGAACATTATTTGGTGTATTTGGTGTAATGCAATGCATTTATGCGGTTTAAGGTTCAAAAAACACATTATTTTCCACATACTGTACATTCTTGTTGCTCCTCTTTGCCCTTTCTTTCTGAAACGCGTAGATTTTTACAAAGCTCATCGTTCTGAAAAGCAAGGTGTACACTGATTGGCCAGCTATCCAGTGCATTGTGATTGGCCGAATACCACAAGTATGTGACGGAAATGTTACGCCCCTTACTGTGATGCCGTGTCCTGGTGCGACGAGACAAAAACAATAAAACCCAATACAAATGAGGCATTTGTTGCATCCAGTGGGGACATAATTATAGATTATGACTTACATAGTTTTTTTACACATTGCATCGCGTGTAAACATAAAGCCATTTGTCTGCATTTGTGATCGGAGAAATGACAAACAACAAGCGCTACTCTACATTGCTCAAAACTCATTTTGAACAAATTATTTAAATATGAAAACATACTTACAGGTTGTGAGTAAGAACAGCCAGCATTGTAAGTTCAGGAAACAGTCCTCCGTTAAATGCGTTGCACACACACAAATATTTGGGTTGAACCTTTCTGGAACAGTATCGTAAATACAACTTAACCACTGATTTCTAGTTGTTTCCTCTTTTGGAAGGCCAAACAAAGTAGTTACACTTTCATGATGAAACACACAGCATCTCCACAACACGATAGCGGTGGCAACAGAGAGAATAAAAGTTACTCCTCCTTTCTTTCTGTGATCATTTGGGCGGTTTTATGCTAATCTTCCCATATCGTGACGGAGACATGTGGGGCGTGTTAGAACGAGCGGTTACAGGGGAGTGTGGGCGAGTCTTGACTTTTATAAAGAATATCTCTTTGGGTTTGAGACTTTAGTCTTTGCAACTTTAAGGATCATATCTGTGCACGAACAGCTTGTAACACTCCAAAGAGAAAGGAAAACTTAATATCTTAATATCAACATACTCGTACAATAACACTTCAACGAAGGGCGTTAGTCAAGTATCACATTAAAGGTTTAGTTCACCCAAAAATTCAAAAATCAGCCTGTGTTTTATTCACCCTTGAAGCATCCAAGGTTTATATGACTTTCTTCTTTCAGACAAATCCAGTCAGAGTAATATAAAAAATTTTCCTGGCTATTCCAAGCTCTATCATTGCAGTCAGCGGGTGTTGCAGTTGAACAGTCCACAAGTAGTCAAACAAAGCATGCAAATCCATAATAAAACATGTCGCATACAGCTCTGGGGGATGAAAAATGGCCTCCTGTAGTGAATCCATGCTGCATTATCTGCCGGAACATCTTTCACGTATGACAGATACCAGAAGTGAGAGAAAAATGTTTATTATGTTTGAAGTATGGATATTTTTCTTACAAAAATGCATGGATTTATTACAGGAGGCTAAATTCATCCCCGGAGCCGTCTGCAGCACGTTTTATTATGGATGCGTGTGCTTTAGTTTGACGACTTGTGGACTATTCAACTGCAACACCTGCTGACTGCAATCTATGGATATTGTGTGTGCATGCCTTGATGTTATGTACTTACTTTAGATATATAAATAGCTTATTTTAGCTAAATAATCCATAAATGAGTTAGGCACACCAAAAAGATACTGATTGAATAAGGAAAGTCGACATCACCATCCTAACGTTTGCTTTTTGTAACCCACTGTGTAATAGCACTTGGAAGATTTGTCTCACTAGCATCCTACTGTACATGTTTTCTTTGACATGATTAGAAATGAACTTGTTTGCGAAAAGTCTCAGACTATGAGGAGAGCTGTGGATTTGGACAGCTACATTAAATTCTAAAAACAACCGTGCATAATACAGACTTCATTAAATGACATCTGATTACCCATTTGATGTTATCTAATCTCTAAGATAGCTTGCAGGGAAAAAAAGGTTTCCCTCTTCAAAAGAGCACAAGCACAAAACAAAAAAACAAAAACAAAAAAAAAACAATTCACATTGAGGAAGCAACTTGTATAGGTTCCATTGAAAGGTGTGATCAAACTGTCAGCTTAATGTTTTAAAAAGCATCATTTTCCTGTAAGAACACTGTTGGTGAGACACAGACAATTATACACATAGGGAAACACAGCTACCAGAACATGCACTGGCCTGAAGAAAATGATTCTTGTGGTCTGCAATTTTTTATCTGCAAAAGGGATCCTTTTGCCATACTAGGGTTATTTGACAGAAATTTGTTAGGGAAGATATATTTCTAAGGGTGCCACATGCAGCGCTGGTGTTTAGCCACATTTAGCGGCTAGCATGCCCTTATGAAGAATGTAATATTCTTAATGGTTTGCTGGGTACAAATGGTACATAGTTGTGGTGCAAGAGCAAAGCCAAGTGGCCAGCTATCAGCCAGTAGGCACATCTGACACTATCATGTGCCACAGCCCAGGAGCCAATCAGAAATGTAGGTGAGAGCAGGGACGGTTACATGCTGCCTCTAACTGGTGATCAGATGACATTACAACAGAGTCAGATTGGGAAAGAGTTACAGAGAGCAGCCATATTTAACATAGAGTATTGCAACATAAAAAAAAATTGTGTTACAGCACATTTAGTATTGTATACATGTGTGTGCTGAATGAGAAACACATATTAGAGTCCCTCAGACCCTGTTTGTGTGTTTAAAAAGGTTCTGAAGGAGGGTGACAGAGGTCCTGTGAAGGAGATGGTAGAGGGGATAAATCCTCCTGACTCTGTGCGGAGCTGTAGAGTTCAGTGTGAGACTGGCAGGTCTGGGCGTCGGGTCTGGATGATTTTTGGTTTAGGGTTGTTCTTTGGTTCCTCCTCCTCATCTGTATCGCTGTCACAGACATGGACCACAACGCTGGGTGTAGACTCTGTGCCTGCATGTAGCTCAAACTTCTCACCTGTATGTGTAGAAGAGAAGAATCTGTTAGCTTGAGAGTTTCTGGCTCATGTATCGAATAATGATAATATTTTCATAGAGATTATGGTGGCGATATAAAATAAAGCAACATTGGGAATATTACATTGATTTGCAGTCATTACAATCATTATTTGGCCATTGCTTCAAAATTATTTCTCATCTCACATTAAAACGAGAATTTAGAGAGAAATGTAATATCTTCTGTTTTAAAATGTGTTGGTAAGTTTTGGTTTTGAATTACAGTATGGCTTTTCAAGTAAAATGAAGAAAGTTTGATTATTTTCAAATAATCACTTCTAACGGTCAAAATTCCACTGAATTAATTCAAAACTCTACTTTGTTCATGAATACTTTTTTATAGAAATTAAAATTATTCCAGTAAGTTAGTATGATTTTTGAAAGAAGTATCTTATGTTCACCAAAGCTGCATTTATTTGATCAGAAATACAGCAAGAATATAAATATTGTGAAATAATAATAGAGTATAAAAAAAAAAAAATCCAAAGTTTTTCCTTATTCCACTATGTTGTTTCCTCAAATAAGAAGAGTTGATACGTATCTATCCTGTCTCAGTGCGTGCACTCAATCGCTGTAGTGCATGGCGCCACTATGCTAGCGCTTAGCTTAGCACCATTCATTCCTTAGGATCCACACAGGGATGAATTTAGAAGCTACCAAACACTTATTATAACTATAATGTATGGCAGAAGAGCACTTCAACCTTGGGGCAGTAATATCATCACTCCTGAAAACTCCTCACATTGGTGAAGTGTTCTTCCATCATACATTACAGTCATCATTTTTATCAGCTTAGGAAATCGCCACTGTTTATTTTGTGTCAACATACTTACTCGTGTAACTACTCATGTAATCGTCTTTAAATAGGGAAAACATGGAAGTGTTTAGTAGCTTCTAAATTCATCCGTTTGGATCCTAAGGAAAGTATGGTGCTAAGCTAAACACTAGCATAGTTGCGTCACGCGCTACAGAGATCATAGATAGTAAAAGAAATGGACACAGCGACCCCATTGGAACTAATTTGAGAAAAGTGAAGCCGATTTTTAGCGTATTTTAGCACTTCCGTTTCTGACGCGCAGACTCAAACTAAGCTTGACGACGTCAGCAACCTGTCTGACAGATGTAAATCTTCTAAGTGGCTGTGCGTGCAAACTGCCATCGTTAATCTTGCAGAGACGGCGAGCTTGAGCGGGGAGTTCTTTGGCGTGAGTGAGCAGGAGTAAGTATTCTGATTAATTATTTTGTATAGTATTTTAAAATTTAACCCCAGTACGCCATATTAAGTTAATTGCCTGCGAGCTTCTCCTCCTGTCTGTACGGTAACGCGACAGAGAGTCGAGTGGTTATGACGCAATTGTTAGCCTATTTTTACAAAAACTGTTTCTACCGGGCCATAATGTAACATAGAAGGTAATGGAGCCCTTTATACATTGTCGTGTATCTTTAGAAATAAATAATGGACAAACGGAGTCTTTAAACGCCTCAGATGTATTCGCCGTCAAAGTGACGCCAAAATGAATGGGAGTCAATGGGATGCTAATGCAAGTGAAGTTCTGCTACAGGATGGTGGCACTTCGTGGTCGACTTCCTTCCCGCCTGACAGAGATGAGTGCACGCACTGAGATGGGAGAAGTAACGTTACGTATAACTCATCTAAGTTGAGGTAAGAACATAGTGGAAAAAGGTGGCGTTTTCCTTTAAATTGTATTTATTTCTACTATGTCTATTTCTAATATAAGTTGAATTTTCAGCAGCCATTCTTCTTCTTCTTATTTTTTCTTATTATTATCAATGTTAAAAATTATTATTATTGTGAAAACCATGATGCATTTTTTCATGATTTTTGATGAATAGAAACGGCATATGAAATACAAGTCTTCAAAAACTTTTTGAACAGTGTGGGTATATGCTGTTCATTATTATATTGGTGTGTATAAATGAAAATGTTATAATATAGCTACACAGAATACATTTTTACAGTATTTTTGCAATAAACTTAAAAAAAATATATTTTTATTTGACCATTGCCATACTGCACAACATCCTACATGGAATAAAATATGATTATCCAATTCCCATGGTATTATAAAAAATAATTTTGTATTTTCATCTTAAAACCAAATGCTAGCATTGTCATTTTGTTTCCATATCTAACTTTCAGTCTGCAATATTATGCATGCATTTTCCAACATAATACTTTGAATGGAATGCAGCATTATTGTTAGTATTGCAGGGGAAAATACTGTTGTACTAATTTCTCCTGCAATACTAACAATCAGGCCTAGAGGGCACTCTCTCTCCAGAGCTCAATGGGAGAAGAGTGAAGATATTTTAGGCTGTCTATAATTGTGGTTTAGCCAAAGAAAACCTGCAATGATCCATAGCATTACAAGCTTTAAACTTATACACAGAATCCATTAGGGAATGGTGCTCTGTATCCAGTGCTGAAAATCCTTGTAACACTACGAGAATATAAACCTAGAAATCCATAGACCCTGTCAGTAAGAAAGGGGTTTCCAGACTTAAGGTAATTAAAACTAGAACTGCACACATTCACAAGAGATAATCTGCTTTTCTACATCTCTCCATCCTTGCTGCACGAGGGCCAGATGAGAGTAAATATTTGTAAAGTGCTGGACGAATACACAGTGTTTGTTTGCAGGATGAAACAAAGCCGGCAGCAAAATCAGAGTTTACCACTGTGCCTTTGGGCGGCATGAGTATGCAGTGCATTGTGGTCACCCATAGGATCTAACACACTCTAAAGACCCTCTTATCTCAATTTTTTTCTGGAAATCTTTGGCTTACACTCCCTGGCCTAGTCCAGTTTTTTCCTTACCTTTTTATCCGGCGTGCTCATATTTTCTTGCACACAAGCAAACACGCGCATCCAAACTTTTTATCTTCCCACTGTTTTGACCTAATTCCTCTATCGGTTACGCAGCTTATGTTTTATTCATGCAAAACGCATTCGTTCAAACAATTCCTCAGCTATGTTCCTACAAATTTACAATCCCTCGCATTCCTCTTCTCCTGCATAGCCTCCTGAGGGCTCAGCCTCTCCCCGAGACCTGGGCATGACGTCAATGCTGCATACTGACGTGAAGGGTCAGACAGCCGAAGAGAGAAAGAGCCAGCAATCAAGCTCATTAACACAGAAATTAAACTTTAAGATCTTCCTAGACCATAAGAAACCTTACGAGAGGATAAAAAACATAAGGTTGTGTGGTAATGTTGCAGAGCCATCTTAAATAAATCAGCAGAAATGAGTCTTTATTAAAACAGCAGTGATTTCATTGGCATGCAGAGCACATCTCCCCAGCTCTATCCTCCAATTCAAGGGCGCCGCTCATCCAGAGACATGTGTGTGTGCATGACAGCCATGCGCCACTGAAGACCCAACAGCTGAGAAGGAGAGAGGTGGGGAGTGAGTGTGGCCGTGAAAGGCCAGATGGATTTCGTCCGGTTAGTGTAGATTCAGTGGGCCGGCGCAGGGAAACAGTGTGGGGTATTTTTAGAGCATTCTTTCGAAAGGGGGGCAAATCACTTCACTTCCCTTCATCCTTTTAAAGTCCTCCTCTCCAAAAACACAAATGACAGTTTCTGCATTCCTTAGCAACCGTCCCAAAAATAAACCCACTCTTCTGATTGAAAAAAAAACAACAAAAAAATCCTTTATGGCAAGAAAAAATTAACCCTTTACGGCAAGAATGTCATAGAAGCAGGAGCGTAAAAGCAAAAAGATCCAATCTGATAAGCCCAGCTGCAGACTGAATAACAGCCAGTGAATGGATAATGACTCACGCAAATTACCGTGTATTTGGTGTCAGCCATCTGCCAATGTGTTTGAAAATACCCTCAAATAAATAGTAAAAAGTGAGGAGCTATGCTGTACAGGACTTTGATCCATTGATATTATGCATGTTTCAAACCTCAACAGTCGCACTATAACCTTTAAGAGAGGCTGGGTTTCCACAAATTTTTAATGAGCACTGTGAATGTTTTTTTATTTTTTAAATGTACCTTTAGCTTTTCATAGAGGCAGTATGCTCAAAGGCACACGTTTGTATCATATTTATCCATGAAGAATGAATACTAGTTGCAGTTGCTAACAGAAATAATAGTTTTACTGCATTTATTAATGCTGTTTAATGTTACTTTCTACGTGATTCATTTTTAAAATGTTTAAATTTTGAGTTGTATAAATTTGCACCATTTAATGATTATAAACAAACATGAATTAACATTGAACATACACTCCCATTTAAAAGTTTGAGGTTTGTAATATTTTTAATGTTTTTTAAAAAAGACCCCTCTTATGCATTAAAATTTTTCCAGCATTTTCTGATGAATAGAAATTTCAAAAGAACAGCGTTTATTTGACATTGAAGTCTTATAACATTATAAATGTCGTTACTGTCACTTTGGATCAAAGAAATGCATCCTTGCTGAATAAAAGTCATTTCTTTCAAAAAAAATAAAACTCATTCTGAACCAAAACCTTTGAACAGTAGTTCAGAAAAATGTACCACAGTAAATGTTGTCAAAGTGTTTTATTCATTGTTAGCTGTATTGTATTGTATTGTATTGTATTTTTTAAATTACAACTCTAATCATTTCTGGAGTGTTCTTGAAAGCATAAAATTAATATTTTTGAAATTATTTCTGTTGCCTTATAGCTCATGATAGTCTGGAGTGAAGGTTTGGAGCTGTTTGTGTTTCCATAGAGCCATCTGTCATGGTGCAATCAGTGTTGTCCTGACATCATTTTAATGTGCTTCTAGGGTGACTAGTCACAAGGCAATTACGCCACAGGTGACTGTCTCAAAATTGTACATCAGAACTGAAACGTACTTTTGGGTTCAAGTATTTTTAGGTGACAGTGGGAAACTTGGCCCTTAATTTGAAGAAACTGTTGTGCTTGACAGTTCTCAACACATTTCTGCAAAAAAAAAGAGACATATAGCAGACAGTTTGAGCTTTGTGATCAGTGTAAGTATCATGTGTAAGCTCTCTTTATGTCCCAGATCAGGTTCACAGGTGTTCCTTCCCATAGGTCGTTGTGAAGCTATAAGAACCCTCTCTGGGCCCTGCACACCACACATGCTTGGCTCCAGGTCTGCTATCTAAGCATCCACAGATGCAGCAGGAATATTTCATTAAGTGCTTTTGCTTTCTCAGGGTGAGGCGGCTGGGTATGTGCCCTTGTAAACAGAGCAGGGAACAACAAAAGCTCTTTGCTTTAATGAGCTGGAGTGTGTACGTATATTGTTGTACTGTACAATTTCAGTGCGAGCCATGTGGAAACGCGGCCTCTCTGACACAAATGTGTGTATGGAAACACACACTTAACAATGGAAAAAAGCTTCCATCATTATTGCCATCCGACAGCAGTCTAACGCAGTCGAGGTGCCTGATCTGAAAGGGCTGTTTGTTTAGCTTGCCACATGGTTTCACTTGAGTGCTGTTGATTGCTCACTAGTTTGTACCATCTCCTCTGTTCCCTAATTGCCTTAAATTGCTATTAACATGCACCAGCTTTGTGACTGAAGCGGCAAAACTGTTCTTGTATCACAACTCTTATACAATCAGTTTAGTTTAGTAAAACTAAAATATGTTAATTGCCAGGTGTTTTTATATTGGTGACTATTGTGAACTTTTGCATTAGATTGGAATTAAGTTTCTTCTCCATTTAGAAATATTATAACATTTATCTGTCCTTTCCCAGTGCATCTACTGCAGACATGAGGCCTTGTTTAACTCAGTTCACTGTTGCTCTATCTTCATTTAGATTCCTCTGTCAGGTAATTAAGTGGTAATCAATAGCAATAATGTACTGTTCTCTAAATTCATGCTTAATTGTAATAGCTTAAGGATTTAAAGCATAGGATTAATTGTTAAATGTGTCTCAAGGTGACAGCTTGATCTCTGGAGTGTGATCTCCCGTCCTGTAATTGAGTTCATACATACACTCAGGCTACATCCACACGAAGCCAGAGCTTTTCCTGTCCTATCTTTTTTTCCTCGTCTCAAGAAATATCTGCTTCCACACGAAAGCACAAAACCGATGCAAACGATGTAGTATACATGCCAGACCAGTATGTAGCGCTGTAATTCTGCTACAGAGACACACTAAAAAAGACATAAACCTTACACGCGGTATACAAACTAAAATGGAACAATACATTTATTAATCTGTGTTAATGCTAGTTCATAAAAAGACAATCGTTCAGTATTTGTTCATGTTTTTGCTACTCTGTATGACATAGCGGTGTCTGACTAGGGGTGAGATGTGGGCTGATGATGTCATCGTTTCAGAAAATATACGGATTCGCTGTCCACATGAAAACGCAAGGGCGTCATTTTCAGACTTATCCACTCTGAGACCCGGTTTTAAAAAAATCTTGATTTCGCTCTCCCAAAACGCTGGATCCGTCTGGACGAAATGCCTATATGATACAAAATTTATGCATATACAGCTAAAAGCGTCTCTGTGTGGACAGGGCCTCAATTTTTTTATCGTCAGACCATTTATGTTCGCTATTGATTTCATTTTACAAATACGACGGAATCTAATGTGACAAGTAAATGTTGTTTAGTGTAGTTATTAGTCAAAAAAATCAACAAATTTGAATTTCTTTATATTTTCTAGCATTGGTATTCTGTCATGTAGTGTCCTTAAAATTCATTCCTACTAAGCAAACGAAAGAGGGGTTGTCATTAGCACAAAAGTAATCACAAACAAAGCATTTTATCAGCATTATGCAATAAGCAGAAATGATCAAATAAACAAATAGAAAACCATTCTTTCTTAGACCAGTCTGTGGCTTTTCATCTCACCCTAAACATGTAACACTCCTGACTGGCTGACCTCAGAACAGGCTGTGAAACCACCAGAGAAGTGAAGTGGTTTCAGTGTCCCGCTCTGGGATTATTCAACTCTGAATGACTCTTATACAACCTCCCAGCAGCCAGTGATACAAATCTAGCACTATTATGTACGTATATATATATATATCATATCACTGTGATGTAAAACAGCATGATATGCAAGCTAGGCTACTTTTTTCCATTGAGCGTGTTGCGGTATGGTGGGCTAAATCAAGCATTAATCGAGCTAAATACAACAAATTATGGCTTTGCTGTTTAGCACGAACAGTCAGTCCCTGCTAAAGCCATTCAGATATAAATATGTAAAATATTATGTTGATGAATCTGATTGTAGTGTTTACATGAATGCTAAATAAAGTGATAGGGTTGATTTGAGTGTTTATATGTCACAAGCTTCAAATCGGATTTAATTTTTTTTTACATGCACAGACTGCACAATATAGAGTTTCTCACTGTTTGCACATAATAACCACTCTCCTACATGGTTTCTTTACTGTTTTTAACAGCAGAATTAAACCGCTGTGCCATGCTACTCATATTTATCACGCAAAAAAAAGCCCCTCCCCACACCAGAAATGGTTTGCCTATGGATGAGTATCCAAAACAAGGTTGTCCTGCTCCACTTCACATTTGCAGAGTGAAAGGAGAATTTTATAATGAAAGGACACGCATTTATACAACACTTTTTTCATAAGGAAGAGCCACTTGTTCCAGGCGTCATACGTCATTACGTTATTTCTATGTCATTGCACATGCGCAGTCCTTTCAGTTTTGTGGTTCAATCCAATCAAGTGTTTACATGCAATCTCAATAATATTAGAAGAGGAATAAACCACCCCCTTCAATGTGATCGAAATTTAATTCCAATCAAGCTCAATCACATCTATTAAGGTGTTTACATGAAGGCTTTTCAGTCCGACTGAGCTGTCCATCCGACTACAGATGGATTATTTGGTTGCATGTAAACGTAGACATTGTCTTGTCAGTTGCCTTCGTGTTACAATTCAGGAAGATTGTTGGTTTACTGCTTGAGGCTCCTGAAGGTTTTTTTTTGTGTGCTATAAGGGTTGTCAAACATATGAATTAATATAAGTAATAATTCAATAATAATTTAATTAATTTACATTTTATTTATATTCAAATTAATTCAATTAATAATTTAAGTATATAAAAAACGAATTCAATAATACACACACACAAAAAAATAACAAATTAAATCACAAAATTAAGCTTAGTTTTAATTAAAAGTACTTTTTCAATTATTTAAATTTATTCATATGCTTGACAACAATACATAATTGTATTTTTGATGCAAATTTGCAACTATTTATATACTAAAATTGTAGATCAATAAGCGGTTTTGATTTCTATTTTACTAAGGGAGAAGTGAAATATATATATATTTTTTCAAGTAAACCTGGGAATTTCTTAAGGAATAACTATCTGTATTGGTCCAGATGATATGTGACCTGAACTTAATACAATTTGTTGTCTACTCATTGTCCTAGATCTGGTTGTACCATCTGCATGTTAGCCGTGCATCTCACAGAGACTCTTTTTACAGCTGTAAAAGCTTTTAACTATGTAAAGTATTTGTCTGAACAACAGAGTAAGCATTGTACCGCTCTGATAAGCTATGGCTCATTTGTTCACGCGTCACTATTACATAAATAATAAATAATATAGGTCAAACCATCTGAATTATGCTTAAACATTCTTCATACTTAATTAGAGAGAGCCAGACAGAGAGAGATTTAGAATTTAGCAGGATGTTTTCACGGGATTTCGAAATTGATCCCTTGGGGGTTTGATGGCTGAGAGTCCATAATGCCAAGCCGTTGCATAATTCAAATGTTCCTGCTCCATAATCCCCAAACGCCTTTTACACTGTCAGCTAAAAATAGACCAAACAAACAGAGGGTGACATTCAATATTGACCTTGTTCCATAAGTGATGTACTGCCAACCAGAGTATTTAGGCCTGGCTTCCCTGTGGCTGAGTACTGTCATATACTCACGTGCTCGACATGCTCTAAAGCTGCTCGATTGCAAAATGAGGCAAGATGGACTGATTGTGCTGAGCAGTTGTTTAGATGGGAATACAAGACGATGATGGGTCTACCAGGACACCAGATGGATCAGTGAGTGATATAATACTGACAAATTTAGACACATTACGAGAAACCGCATGGCACTCTTATAGGTAAAAAAATCTCTCAGATAGATTGTTTAGTCTAAACCAGCTGTGAAAGTAACTGACAATTAAAGTGTGTTTGGCTTGAGTTTGTAAAAATCCAGTCCCGCAGATAAAGGCTGATGGATTCAGAGCATTTATTCATGATGGTTATATCATGAAATTATCATCTGCTACCATTGTACCACCACAGTGTTTTTTTTTTTTGTAAGTGTAAAGTAGTGGTGGACATTGGAAATACAAGGACAAAGATGATTTATGGCTAACCTAACTACAGGGTTACATAACATTATGGAAGAACTGTCATCATCTGTAATTTAATAGAAGATGCTATAAAAAAAAACCTTACAGAAAATTAATGGTAGTCCATTAACTGGGAACTGGAGATGCCCAGAACCACTGAAAAGGTCACCCAGCAGTGCTTTGTAATGTGCTTATTTACTCCAAGATGGCTGAGGTATTCCCATGAGAGCCAGGGCACTCGCAGGCCCACTGTATGAAAGTGTGTGTGGTCCATAACAAACATAGCCCCAGTCTGCACTGTCAAACACCCAGATAAACAGAAGCATCTACACGGCAGCTTTAATCAAAACACATTGCAGCTCCAGAAGCACTTACTACAGTAACCGCTCATCAGGGCACAGTGGGAGTCGCTTATACACACACACACACACACACACACACACACCCATGAAGGTCAGCTGAAGAAGAGTGGGCATTGATTAGGAGAAGAATGATGGACATAATCACCTGCACTGCAGTGAAGAGGACAATGGCGAACCGAGTGAGTAATGAATGTGCTTGATTTGAGAGGAAAAGGATTTGTAGCATGCTATGTGATGTGCCACCATGAAAGCCTGAACTTCAGAGTTCCGGTGTGTGTGAGACCTTTCATACCAGTGCATGATGAACTGGGATAATGGCAAAGTTTGAGAGAAAAGACTGGTGAGTTGTAACTGACCTGGGCCAAGCTTGGCAACTGCATAAAGCAGGTCATAGTTAATAACTGGTGTGGCCTCGTCAATCTGTTGCCAGCCAACTGGAGGTGAGCCAGGAGGCGAGATGAGGAACTGTTTGGAAGGCTGGGGAGGAGCCAGGTGCAAATTGTCTCCATCGGATGCTGGGTTCTGCACCTGAGAGCCAGAGATAGGGTTAGTCCAGGATGCAGTCAAACAAAGACCTAACTGAAACTATCTACAGTATCTATCTATCTATCTATCTATCTATCTATCTGACCACTCTGGTCAGCGGCTAATACCAACTATCAGAATGCATTTACTTCAGAGCTGTCTGCTCCAGCCAGTGGATTCTGCCTTACTAGAGTTGTCTAATCCTGATTATGAGTTCATTTCCTGCTTACTGAGAATGTTTAGAGACCCTGACATGATTTATGGAAAGATTACGCTAAAAATGATGTATGATCAAATGCTAACTGCACTGTGACTGTCAGTGTATAAAGGACTCCCTAATGTCTCAGTATCTTTCTTTTGTCCTATAGTTCATTCTATCAAAACTCTAGTAATTTTTGATTCCATGTGGTGCAGAGAAATTACACACTTTGAGCAGCATAGTATTGAAATATACTTGTTTAATCAACTCCGATTCAGATCTAATCAGGCGGAAACATGCTATTACTTGACAAACGCTTACGTTTGTATGTTAACCTGTTGTTGTGCATGTCACTTCTAAATGTACTTTTTTCTGAACTATACCCTGCTTAGGAATACAAAGATTACATAAACTGAGTATTTCCAATAGGGTCCTTGCACTGCAGTGCTCGGGCCTTAATAAAATTAACTTCTCACCTGGGCAAAATAGAGTTTAAGTTTCTTTCCTCTGAAAGGTGTCTCGTGCAGCTCTATTCTAGCACTGGCTGCTGCTTTGGGGTTACTAAAATTGATTCGTACACGTCGGAAGCTCTTAAACTGCTGGAACGTCACACCCTCATCATACGCGAGAAAGAGCGCCTCGAACATTTCCTGAAAGACACAAAATAAACAAGGTAAATTAACAAGGGACAAATATTTCAGTTGTGTCCTGGCAAATGTCAAAGCATGAATAATTCACATGTCTTCACAGAGGACAAAGAAAAATGGTCTACCATCCATCCAATAAGTCTACTTAATATTCATTTTCTGTGCAGGAGAGGAACTGATGAATGCAATTTTTTTTGTAGCTCATGTCTGTCAATTCAGTAAAACAGTCCTGCTGAGTCTGGGTTACCCATGGCCCTCTCAGCCTCGTGTGTAAAAGAGAGGACTTTCCCAAATCAAATGTATTTACCTTAAAAACACATACCTTGAAATCAATATAATTCACTTTGGATTAATGTGGCCAGATACATAAATTTAAATGATTTTTTATATTTATTTACTCGCCCTCACGTTTACTAAAGTAAGTTTCTTGCTTTATTTAAAACAAATATATCTATATAATATATCTTAATTTAAATATATCTATATATAAAATGTTCTTCAAAATGAAGAACACAAAAGAAAGTTATAGATTTAGAACAAAATAAGAGTAAACATAAAACATAAAGCTTGTTTTTGTAGTGATATAATAGCTTCTTATTAATTTTCATTGCTTTAAAAGAGCCCTCTGGAGATTGGAATTGTAACCTTAGAGGTGAGATGTTTAATTTCTGTCACTGGCAGTAAAATTGCAAACAAACAAATAAATAAATAAGTTTGTATTTTAAAGCAGGTTTCACAAACCCCTTCTGTCTTAATGAATGATTTTGAATGGGATAGAAAAAAGTACTTTACATAGCATATTAAATGCATAAAAGCACACTTATGAAAAACTACTTCAGAGTAGCATCTGAGACAGGATTGCTGGAATAGAAACAGCTTAGACTAATTTGCACCCCCCCCCCCCCCCAAAAAAAAAGCCCCTCATCAAATGTGTGTAGGCTATCACATTCCTGATTTGATTGTTCAGCTCGAGGTATTTGAGGTGAGTGAGGTATTTAATTACATTATTTTCAGAGACCTGTTAAAACGGCTAATGTCTCAGTGTAGGGTTTGCTTTGCCTTTTAAAGGCATAAGCTCTTGGAAATGAGGCCAATGTGTACACCAAAAATAGGTATTCAACATGAAACCCTCAAATATGCCCTTAAATTCTAGCCAACTGCTGGTAAAACACTTCAATATGACGACCAACACTAATCTAAAATGGGAAACACCTAACGCAGGATCCATAGGACATTATGTGAGGTCTAAGTGATGTGCTTTATAATCGCTGTCACATACAGTAAACTGTGGATGATATGATAGAGAAGTTAAAGATGATACAGAAATTAAGATTTGTGACCAGAAAGTTCCTAGTCTGATGTACTTGAAGGTTGCCCTATAAGTAACGAGTCTCAAACTACCAGCAAATACTAAGTTGACACTTCAAATGCAAATAGTTTATACAAAATAAATATCTAGCCTTCAATTCATTTTCTTGTTCCATGCTACTTGTAATGCATATTTTTAATTATGCATATATATATATATATATATATATATATATATATATATATATATATATATATATATATATATATATATATACACACACACACATACATACATATAGCTGCCTGATTTACAAGGAGCAGCTGTATAACTGTGAAGTTAAAATATATGGTTGTAAAAGCACCTGTATTTGTTGAGGCTTTGCAACCTTTTTGCAAGCTTGCTAACTTTGAAGACTGCTGCTTTAAAGGAGGCATCTTCTGATAAGTTTACAGTTGCTTTTGATAAAAACATCTATAAATTACTCAGAGGATTTGCTTAATGCTTCACAGTACACAGAATCTAAAGTTGTCACTTTTAGCATCAGGGAATAGTGAATGTGCTCGATATGTCCAGAGACGGGGGAAGATGAAAGATTAGAGCCACTCACAGGTACTCTCCTGCAGAGAAAGATGAGCCAGTTTTCTTCCACAGCATCAATGCGCCAAACACCTTGTATTCTGTCACAATCTGTGAGAAACATCCAGCATATTCCTTCATCTGAGAGCCAAGAGACAGCGTCCCTAGAGATGACAGCTGTGGATATGTCGTGTCCACCTTGTGTCAGGATGTGAGGTGTGTATCAGCAGTGACAGCTGGGCTCATTCTGAATGACTCCGCAATGACAGGTGACACCAGATCAGTCCATGAGAGAGTTGCAGTTCATATGTGCACATTTTCTATACTCCAGGTTTCTGACTCAGCACTTCCCTGAAGTTCTACAAGATGTCAAATGTGTCCAGAGCTAATTATAGAACAAGAACTTGATGGCGCGTGAAATGCTGATCAAAGCACATTCATCTGATCCACTGCACCTTGAAATGAGATCATTTCCTACCATCACCGTACTGATGGTCATTGGATGCTGGTGTCCTTATAGAAATCTAAACGGTCTTAATTATCCTCCCTTGGTCATCCAGTTTCATGCTGGACTTTCCAGCAAGATAGTCAGACATTTTCCCAATTTTTGTTGTGAGAAATGGCTTTGCATATGAGCTGAATCTGAGCTGAAGGACATTCAGGTTCGTTCACAATTTAGACCAGGTTTATTTCTCTTTATTTCAGGTTTAAGTATCGTTTAGTGTTTGCCCATGCTGTCCAATGCCCACAGTGTGAGCTTACTAGAGCAGATGCGTTTATTCACTGATGAGTCACGTGACACTAAACAGCACTGTGAGATCCAGTGTGAAACACCTGAATTCAGCAAATCGATTATTTAAAGTAGTTTAAAGCCAGATAAAACAGCACTAATAAACAGGAGAAACACTGTGCACAAGGATAGTGAGAAGGCTTTTCAATCTACAAATCACCATCATTTACCATGGATTTACTGTAACACTAACTGCACCATGGTATTGTGGCAGAAATGTGGCATTCATATGGAATTTTATTAGATTATTAATGTGGTCATGAATTAAAGGAGTAATTAAGTATAATTAAAGTATTTTTTGTGATTAAGCTATAGCACTTGTGCATTCATACTAAATGTATTTACACTGCTGTTTTTCATACAAATACCTAGAAACCATATAGTTACATTTTTAGTATGATATTGAGGCGCTATGTGTGTGCTTTTATCATGACCTAAATATATGCTACTATGGAAGACCAGTGGATAATTTTAATAAAACTGTCAGAAAAATGAAATTTCACTGTCTAAAAATGAGGTTGTTACAAGAAAAGTTAAAACATGTTGCACAATTTAAAATGTTATTTAAAATATGTTATTCTTGTCCTTAGCACAAACAGTGCAGGATGAGGTATAAGATGAAGTTTAACATTTATAGTTAGAGGTTTGATCAAATCATCCTATGTATAAGCCATAATAAAAGTGATGTTTTCATTAGCAGACACCATAAATATACAACATCTGAACCACAGCCAAGGAATGTATTTGAAAATAAACCCTAATGGAAACATTGAAGTGATGAGCATCACTTTCTGCTTTGAATATTTGAGGCCTACCCTGTATTATACAAATTAATAAACAAATAAATTAATATCTTAAATAGGCATAAGGTGATGGAGGTAAATATAGCTGAAGTATTATTGTACTTTATTGCCATGGGTTACATGGTGTTGTTCCTTTTTGAGAGCCTTCAGCAGACATTTCAAAACTGTAGTGGAAAAAAATCACATTCCTTTACAAATATGGACACCAAGATGAAGGTAGGAGGATTGAGGGCTATTTTCAGTGGAATATTTTGCCACTGGCTTTCTAAAAATATTACTTTATCTAATCACAATAGGATCTGTGGAATGATAGACTTAAAAATGTCCTAAGAATTGTATTAACACCAGAACTTTGAAGGATAGGTTAGTAGTTTTTCCATTCACAGTACATTAATCACACACACACACACACACACACACACACACATATGGAGCCTATACAACTGGACATTATCAAATCGACAGGTCTGTTCTTCATTTACCAGCCCCTTGAAACACATCATTTAAAAAGAGCAACAGCAGTTAAGTGCCCTCATTTAAAGTGGTGGAAATGAACATAGATTCCAAATGGTATTTGCTAGTATAAATTTAATGAGAATAATGTAAGAGAAAGCAATTAGTGCTATGGAGCTCAGAATACAGTATAAATATAATTTCTTTTAACAAGTTTTGTAGACTGGCGGACCAAAATGAAAGCATCCCCTTGACCCAAGTCAATACAGTCACCATATTTAATAAAAACAACATCAACAAAAACAGGCTCAGCACAATTCCAGGCATACAGTGGTGCAATATATTGAACGACTGTAATACTATCCATCACAGCCTAGTTTTCGATGGTGTCCACTCTCACTAAAGTACTATTTTGAGATATTTTATATTTATTTATTATAGATGTATTATATTATCTTTTTTTACAATGCATGCTCATATTCCATATTCCATAGTTTTACATTTACTGTAGATTACATTTGCTGTTATCTAATGTGCACTTGAAGGTTCTGAATCATTATGACATTACAGCATTTATGATTGATTTTAGTTTATACCACTGATCTATATAATGACTGGATTGCTTATTGGGTTCTAAACTGGCATTAGGCAGTGAAGCCACCAGCCTTCTTAATATTCCTCTGAATAAGTTATGATGTGTCACGTGTGCACTTTATTTCCATCTACTTTAGACTATTCAGGAGCTATAGAATTTTACTAGCATTGCAGTTTCCATATGAGTAAAAATGTATGAATTAATTAAATTAACCAACAAATCATTAAATCTTCAAAATGCATACTGTTGACAACATCATTGTTGAAACGTGTACATAGTCCACACTGTACGAATAAACACAATATAACAACATAATTCCACGTGAAGCAAATTCAGATATAAAAATTTACAATTTCCTATTAATTTAATATAATTTGTTGAAATACTGGGGAATACCACAGTGGCTTCACTTTTATGACATCATGAACAATCCATTACTCTATTATAGATCAGTGGTTATACCAACAACGCAATCACACGTCACACTTCATAAGGTAGAGACAAAACTAGGTAAATTGCTACATACTGTAGGTTTTAACAGAAGTTGCGTGAGAAAAACAGACATGCTTGATTCGGATGGGACAAAGATCACAAAGTGTGTAAGTGAAACCCAATTTTACCTGACATTCTCAAGAACATGTCCATTTTAGGTGAGAGTGGAGCATTAAAGCACCAGTCCGGGTGAATTATATTAAAAAGAGAGGGAAAATCATTTGTTTTGAAAGCAGCCAAGCAGCCATGTTATTTTATACACATCTTATGGTGACGTGTGGGCTGCTGTATGATCTCAACCCACTAAAGCATGAAATTACTGCGCTATGACACACTCAGTTAGCTTTTTGCTTGACAGATAAAAAGTCCATCAAGGAGAAGAGAGATGCTAAAAATAACACACATTAGTCCAGTGATACATCACTTAACTTCACATCGATATTTGCTTTCCTGCCAAGACAAACCAAAGTGAGTACAAAATGCGTCAGGTGACAATACTAAAATGTAAACTGCAGATATGGCAGGAGACTCCATTAGAATGGAATGATTAGCCTTCCCATCAAGGGGAAAAAAAGAGGTGCTATGCTTTTCCACTTTTCTGTGAGGATGGTGTTGTAGGCACGCAGGCATTATGCAATTACAGCTGTTCTTCACCCAAGCTGTGTGTTAACATTGTGGCTTGAAACGTTCTTAACAGGGGTGGAAGAGAGGAAAACGCAAACTGAGCCTAACCTTAACATTAACCCAGAAATGAATGTCAAATTTAACAGTCCCCTTCTTTTAATCAAGACCAGATCCTCTCCTTACTGGGAGATGAATTAGCGTCAGATGGGGAGGAGAAAAAGTTGAGTTTTTCTTTGCGTAGAGAGACACTATTCATCTTGAACACATCCAGGCCAACTTTGACCTTGGTTAAATATAACTCTTTGTACGACCCAAAGCTGCACTTTGCTTTTCTTAGGACTTCAAGCTTAAATTTTACATGAGAACTGGATATAATACGGTAAAGTAAACAAACAGAGGTTTCAGACCTCTTCACTGGCCTTCTGCATATTTTGTAAAATGTTTTGACCTGCACGATCACGGGACCTAACGCAGAAGAAGAGTGTGGAGCGGGACAACACTTGATGTGCAGGTAGAGACTTGTGTGTGTCAGATCCTGGAGAATAATTAGGGTGTGCACACACTAGGCAATCTTAACCATGCCGAGCGCGTTTGACCCCCAAAGTCTGGTTCGTTTGAGTAGTGTGAATGCTCCGTTCAGCAGTCCCTGCTTCAGTTGGAAGAGGTGGGCAAGAGCGCGGTTCAGTTATATATAGATCAGTGAGTGTGAGCGCTATACGCACCGGAGTGTAGATCTTCTGATACCTGCTGCATGATTGCTGAATATGTCTGAGCGGCAAAAGCGATAATCTGTAAAGCAATATATTGTGAGAGGGATGTTTGTTACCACGTCCCATATAACTCAAAATAATAAACCACAAAGTTAACAAAACGATTTACTCCACTCTGTTGAGTGAGAGCACTTCTCTGCTGTCTTCATGTGCTATCGGAAACTTCCTATTTCCAACTTATTAAGTCATCATTAGGAGCTCCTTGCATTCTTTTCTGTTAAAAACAACAGTGGACAGTGGTTTGTGGATGCTGATACTAAGCCTAAATAATTTGATCGGGAGCATCCCTTCCTGTGCCCATGATTTTTCTGTATGTGTATTCAGAGCCAGTGAGCAATGTACTTTCATAATCATAAAAAAATGTGTTTATTTGACCAGCCCTAATATATATATGTATATATATGTATACTGTAAACCGTTTTTGGTAAATAAAATCAAGCTGATAGAAAATAAAAATGTAAATATAACATTAAACTTAAACATAGACACTTAAATATAGACACTTAAACTTAAAAAAGTGTTGCCTTGCAAACTGAGTAAAATAAGTAAGAAAAAAAGATTTAAAGTATATATAAAAATAATATTAAAAATGACAATAGCACAAACGATGGAAAGATCTTATAATCATGTAAAGATGAAACCACAATCTCGAGAGTCTTCTAGCACAACCAGTAATAGGACTATCAAATGCTTTTTTTTTTCTGACAGCGTTCAAAGGCTGAGAACATGGAAAGAACAAATCTAATATTTACAGTAGATGTCTATTTTGGTGAAATGATATGACAGGAAATGGAATCGTGCTGCAGTGAGTGAGATGCTCTTACTGTTATTAGAGGAAGCAGGTCACCTCCATGGTACCCAGAGAAAATAAATGTGACCTTCTGACTTGCAGCATTCTCAGCAAGGAGCAAATAAATGTGGAAAGCCCAGAAGACCCGCTGCTCTTCCTGCTATTACTCAGCATTATGGCCCAGCTGAAACTGAGCCCAGTCAAAGTGCAGGCAATATGAAACATGTCACAAGAAACTCATGAGGCAGGAAGAGACAGTCACGGGGGATCAGAAACACTGAATGATCTCATAATGGTGAATAGGAGGGACGCATATGGGAAAGATAAATAGGTATCATGAGACTGGAAAATATCGCCATGTCAGTATTCTTGACAACATGAAAACTTGTTGAGTAAGTTTTCCAAAGCCATATGATAGCTTTGTGTGATGCACAGTTCTCAGAAGTATTTATTTAATCTGGAAGTAGAGGTGGGTTAGACAGAGATTATAAATCAGTCACATTTTTGGATTGTTCATCACACAAAGGCAACATATAGCTTCAGAAGACTTGTAATATATAGTGCATGTGGACTCCTTTTTTTGCGGACTATGAATTGTTGTTGTATTAAGTGCAGCTCTTAATAAAAATTCATTGAAATTTTGCAATTTTTTTAGCCCTCCAAAACATTTTGAAAATGCAAACTCAGTTAACCCTGATACACAAGGTGCTGGTTTCTGACACCAACTTGTCACAGGGTAAAGATCAAGAAAGTCAAAAGTATTTACCGTACATTTTTTTAAACAGCCATTCAAACTTTTCTTATTTGCTATGGTGTTTTGTATACAGTACAGAGTACTGTAATTAGGCAAAATCTCTGTCACCTTTTAAGTCACCTTTATTTCTACATGTATATGGTTTCTACAATACAGATTGCTTAAAAGCATATAGTTTCAAAGCTCTGTAATTTCCACCAAGTCATAGTTTTATGTAACAACAGCGGTTCTGCACTTACACAAAAGTGCACATATCATTGTTTGGTCAGTTTTATACCTCTTCGTAAAAAAATTTCAGTGTTCATATTGGTCTGAAAAATGCATTAACAGCCGATTGTTCAAATTAAAATCAGGAAAAATATATATTTAGCAACTAAACATTCATCTTGGTGTGAACACGTCTTAAGCATTTAACTTTGAAAAAAAAAGCCCTATCCTACAGTACATTTTATCCTGATTAATTATAGGTTTCACAAAAAACTAAAACAAAAACAAAACAAAAACAGTAACATTGCAATTAAATTTTACTTTTTAGATTCTTCCATGATGCATAAAAACAAATCCAATCTATTTTTGGATACATAGTGCTTAGGAGGACTTCTAGTCATCTTTAAATAAATAAACTCCTTAGCTACTGACATTCCTTCCATGCATGACAAGCACACAATGCATAAAAAAACTGTCAGTAAATGTAGTAGGGACAGAAAGATATGCCATAGATCCATGTGGCCCTTTTAAATCTGACCCTGTTTGCCAAACTCGAATATTTACTAAATTACCAAGTACATTATCATGTTGGTCAAACAGAACACATTCCACTGATTCCAGAGGGTGCAATGAAGCATTACAAACACCCATCCAAATGAAGGATGTGGAATCATTGATGACCTTGTAAGTCTGACAGAGTGCATGGTGTGAAAGATGAGCATGTCAAAGACTTCAGAGAGTGATGGTCAGTCGGGTAAGACCGTGACGCACAGAGATTAAGTGCTGTGTGAATGAAAAGAGCTGTGACAACAAGCATATGACTCAAGCAAAACCTCTTTGCACGAAATATAAATAACCACACTAGGTAAAATTATTAGATAGACTATAATTTAAACAGGCACGTTTACAAACCCAATCACTTGAAAGACAAAATAAAACAGATTTTAATCAATTAGCTTTTCAGTGGCTTCTGAATCTACTGTAATCTGTTTTTTTCTGTAGATATCCACAATGAGGCACTCTAGTCTGTTGCTATATTGACATACGAAGATCGTCTTAACATAATAACCCTTTTTATTTGTACTTCAGAATGAAGGATGTCAATGTGACACAGTCTTAACATCTCTCGAAATCAGCTACGCCAACCCTTAGTCGTACGTACCCCAAACAAGGTTAGAAGTTCCTGCCCTACCTTGACCTCTCGACTGGTGAACACCTCCACGTCCACCGCGCAAGCGATGAGGGTGGAGATATTACAGTCCACACTCCTGGAGGGCATGCTGGGCTCACTCAGATTGAAGGGATGACCGGCCCCTGACAGAGTATGTGTGAGGAGCGCGTCTGAATGCACGCGAGGCTGTGTGTGAGTGTTTGGATGTGCTCTGAAGACTCCGCTGTAACTCTCAGAGGTGCGGGAGTGTGTATGTGTGTGCGAAAACCCCCACCCTTCCTCTCCTCCTCTCTCTCACTCAATCCATGCAGTGACATCACTGCCTCATTTTATGAATGCTCACTTGCACTTGCACACACCAGAGCTGTTTTTTATTCATACGTCATGTCTTTTCCTTCTTATTTTGTCTTTTGTAGCTGTTCTTGGATCCAAAAACAGTTTTATGTGGCTAGAATGTGTAATGCAATAACATATTATTTTCCCCCCTCTCAGTTGATTCCATTTTCCTTCTGATAGGGCAAAGGAAGACAGGAGAGTGACTCAGCACTGCAGATTAATATATAGTCACATCACAGACACACTAGTGAGCAGATGGGAAAGAGAGCTCTAGAACACCAAGAGAGAGAGAGAAAGAGAGAGAGAGAGAGAGAGAGAAATATGAGAAAGTCTGTGGATCCAAGACGGATATATTATTAATATATTACTCATTTATGTAACATCATTCAGCATGCAACAAAAAGGCATAGGGGAGTTTTCCAAATATAGGTGGCTATTTTGGTTTCTGCAGCCTGACATCACACTGTATTGATGTTTGTATAACAATGTATTAAAACATAATGTAGTACAAAACACTTGTGTTTAGTTGCAAATTACTGCAGGCTGAAGGGGACTTGTCAGATTATTATTTCATTTTCGATAATGACTGGTACGATGTAAATACTTAAGGCTAGATATATTGAAAATTAACTGTAATTTCATTATAATTTTATAGACAATAAAGTAATTAAAGGTTTTCTAAATTCTATGATATGTTACATTAGTATTAAAATGGATGTGTTTATAGGAGTGCTAAGATGTTTCAACCTCATCTGATTTTAATTTCAGTAGCAATAAGTAAATAATAATTTTGATTAATTTTTGTGATGAAAATATACTGTATATTTTAAGGAACTTTAAGCTATGGTACAAATGCCTGTTGTTTTTTTCATATAGATTTTGCCTATTTTACCTACAACTATTAGATAGAATATAAACAAGTCAATGGATATGACATCAAATTAGTTAGAAATATGGCAAGGAGATATTAGAGAAAACATGAAACTTGCACGCAGCCTATGTAGGAAATTGGTTGGCTGCGACATTTAATACATTGAACAAACAAATTTGACTGCTAAATGTCAGAACTTGTCCAATGATAATCAGAATCCAGATAACAGAGGAATATAAAGCTGGGTAAGAATGGAAAAACAGAGACAGAACGGGGACAAAAACAGATATAGAGCATGTGAGCTACAATCGGAAAGGTCAGTGGCCGTCCTAAATGAAGCATGCTTAAAGACTCCAGACAGTTGAGTCATCATATTGTCTGCACTGCGTGCCTAGAAGATCGTGTTTACTTTTCCAGCACTCTGAGAGCACTGATAGAACGGACCAGTACAATGTATGTTCCATTGTCCTTTCTCGATGGAAGCAATGGTTTTATCAGAGCGAGTCAATAAACAGCTTAAATGACTCTGGCACTAAGGCAACCTTGAGAGGGGAAAAGGCCTCACTACATAACACCTGGTGCAGAAAAGCCCAGATGGAAGCTGCTAATCTAAGCAGGCTTGACAATAATGGATGGATGCGAGGCTCCTGGTATATACGCCAATTGGGCTAGCTGATAGTGACTGTGCAAATGGCATGAGGGTCCTTGAAGATGACAAGGCTAGAACAGAGTAATACTTCCTGAGATGCCATGAGACTTTTCTAATTAAGAGGAGAGGACACCATCTGTAACACACACACACACACAGACACAGGCACACTGTTAGATGGATTGGATGCTACGCCATGCACTACAGGAGATTTTTTAAGTTTGTGTTTGAATATTTAGTAATAAACCTCAAACAAATATTTTTTTTCTACTTATAATCAATGTCTTTTAGTCAGTTTTATGTAAGCTTTATCATTGTACTGATAATTCGATTGCATAATTTACACTAAAGAAGCTGAAATAGTTTTTTTTTTTTTTTAATGTCTATGTAGAAAATCCAATGTCTGTGGGGAAAATGAAAGGGAAAAATACTTCAGGAAATCACTGAAAAAGTGAGTTGTCTCTGTCTCATTTTCACATCATCTGGATTATCAGAGAGGGTAATAGCCAGAGCTAGCAAACAGCACACTGTAAATAATTTGTGTTGTTTTTACAGTATTATTACTGTATTCTCAGGTTTCTTGCTGTGTACTGTGTACAGAATGGTATTGTAGATTTTCATGGTATTGGAAAATATTAGCTTACTGTAAATGTACATACAGTAGTACTAAATGACTGCGAAAAACTACCACAGACCTCCTCATCACATCTCTGTGACAGAGTCATTGTGAATATGAAAGCCCACTTGAGTGTGGTAGGTTAATTTTCAATTATGACTTTTTTTTATAGCTTTATACGTTTTATTCTGATGTTATTTGCAAGATATTTGCAAGCTTCCATAAGAATATGTAAGGAGTGCCCAGTTTACGAGTCAAGCTGTGCTAACTGTCCTTCTCCTCCTGCAGCAAAAAAAGCTGTGTTGACTAGAATTTTCCTCCCGCAATACGCTGGCAGAATTGTGGGGAGACTTGTGAAGACGAAAAGCTGTACAGGTATGTTAAATTTTTAGGTCAACTTGTAATCACATGTAATCAGCTTATTTGTTTTATACCAATGTTATTTGCAAAGTATAAATAATTTTGAGTTAATAAATGTCTGTAAGAACATTGGGGTGGACTATATTTTTGTCCTTTTATTATACTAATGATGGTATTAAAATGTGGATTCAGGAGTCAGGACACCATTGAAGGCCTCGATGTGAAATGCAATTTTTTGTATATGGACACATAAAGTTTCACTACAGCTTCTTTATAAAATTATTTATATTATATGACCAGAGCAGTCACGCCAGACATCCTTTAAACTACCTTGGATTTCGAGTTAAAGCTGCTTTGAGGAGATTGTGACTCGTGGAACTATTCTGAAAGCTGATCTTTCCACACTGTTTTTCTCAGTGCATGTCATGGAAATGGTGCTGTGGCTAGTCTGTGTGCCCAGTCGGTTTTGACATGTTTCTTCTAGTTTCAGTTTACAGTTTTTTAATGCTTTCTTGAACTAGGTCAGGCCATTGTTTCTATACAGTTCAAGGGGTTGTAGGTGGTCTATTCCTTCCTTTTAGCTCAATAGTTTGCTGTCTCTACATGCCAAAAGGGTCATATAATTTGCAGCATGCTATCTTTGCACTTTGATCCCTTACTAGACAAATATGATGAATTCTGCATTGGTAAAGCATGTTCTCAAAAAATAACACGCTTTGAGTGCCCTAAGAAGGTGTGCCCTTCCTCATCATATAGATTTGTGACATTTAAATATATAATGACTAATGATGACTAACTAAAATTAAAAAATGTTTTTTAATATTATTAATGAAAGTGTGGGGAAAGAATGGGGGTTTTCCTTGTGACATTGTTGGAAGGAGACCAATGTAAAAACTAAAAATAGTATTTAGCTGAACTGCATGTTCTGAATTGGAGGAAGCTATGGATTCAATTTAAAAGGTTAAAAGTCCTTGCAGTTTATGAGTTTTGTAAACACATTGTGAAATTCATTTCATGCCAAGGAGGATGCAGGAGTTCAAAAGGAAGCAGCAGATAGTTTTGCCCAGTTTAAAATCGTTATTTTACCATATATATATATAAATATATATCAATATTTTCTGCTAGTTTTTTACATTTTCATTGTTCAGTTTTAGTAATTTTGTTGTGCTTTTGTCATTTTTATTAGTTATTGTTTTTTCTTAAGTACAATAATATAATATGCAACACTGATTAAAAGCATAGATTTTGACCAATGAGATTTTACTGTGGACAGGACTACGTGACAACCTAAAGGTGGCTAACTGTGTTGCTGTGCCATCTTCAGATAATCAGCACTGCAAGATTTATCATTTAGGGCTTTGTTGCATTGTACCTGGCAAGGACAGAGTGTTAAGCACAAATTGAATCAACAGTTTTTCGTTCAGAACATGATTACTCTGCTCACTTACACATCAACTGATCATTTGCTGAGTAAACATGTTCTCATATTGACCAGCAGGCATTTTTCCACTTTTCTGCTTTAAAGTAAGTCATGATACAAATCGTTTTCTTCCTGCTCTGTTTTCACATTAACATTAGCTCATGCTGGAGCATCAAGTAATCTCAGACAGGGCAGGAGACCATGTGACATAATAAATATGGACTCTGACTGACAGTGATGCAGACATCCCTTAGTCATCCATTACTTTCATTCTCTCTCTCTCTCTCTCTCTCTCTTTCTCTGTGTGTGTTCATTCTCTCTCTCTTTCTCTCTCTCTGTGTGTGTGTGTGTGTGTCTTCATTCTCTCTCTCTCTCTGTGTGTGTGTGTCTCAGGGGTAGGTCACACTCTACAGGTGCAGAATAGCAATAGCAGTGGCAGTATTCCAGAGACTCTAAACCAATCTATCTGGGCTTTGTTATGGAAATGCTGTAATCCTCAGTTTCATCCAGCACAGCGCTGAACACAGTCTGCAATAAATTCACATACACAGACTCAGCACTCAGACACATACAAACTATGCAAAAATAAATCATTCAGATTGGCAGAGATAAGAAATGCGATGGTAGAAGTCGACTTAAAGTAGATGATGATGGATGCAGTGCAAAAAATGTCAATGGTAGTGTGTACAGTATATACATATATATGTGTGTATGTGTAAAATAATTTCATTAAGCAAGGATGAAAATTATAATATTCTGAACCTCGTATTCATTAAAGAATCCTGAAAAATGTATTATGCTCTCTACAAAAGAGCCTCTTATGATTTCAGCTTTGCTATCACAGGAATACATTACAAATTATAATATAAATAATAAAGGTAGAAAAATAAATATCCCTGTCCCAGTCACTAATTACAATTTATGAGAATTTATGTAAAACTGCTAGCACAAGATGCACTTTGGAACATATTCATTTAATAATGTTAGGTAACATTATAATTTGGTTTTACACAAAATGCTAATTATTTTTATGTGTTTCCAGACAAAAACACATGCACTCACACATTCACACTCCATTTGTAAGTGCTGTTATCATTAGATATACCTAAAGGATATTCAGGTGGCCAGATGTCCTTTATTTCCTCTCTGGACATGTTTAATTTGATGAAGCAGATAGTGTTCGTGCGTCTGCCGGGAGCGGCTAGAGAGAGGAGATTATTAGCCCAAACTGAAACCACCTAAATATACTGCACAGCAGACTCCTGTGTGTGTTCAAATGTTAAACTGATGAAGATGAAGAGAGATGAAGAGTGCGTGTGAGAATGATGATCCGAGTTACACTGACCTCTCCAGGGAATGTTGAGGTGACAGAATAAGGGAGAGAGGGTGTTTAGAACAAGATGGCAGCTAACTGAGCATGTATTTGAGGGATAGATATAGACTAAGGATAGGTTTGAAATGGCATACTAGCATATTATCACTCTTTTTGCACTTTCTGTATATTTTACAATTTTGGGGAAATTTTATGCAGGGTACAACCAAAGAGCACATGGTATTATCATACAATACGTGTGTGTGTGTTTCTGGGTATCACTTTAATCACTCCATAAAAGGAATTAATAATTCTATAAAAAGAGATTTCTAATAAAGATTTCTGACAAATCTGGGGTATTTAAGAACCAAAACTTGTGTAAAGAAGTTATAAATATTTATTCAAAATAATTTTGGTTACATGTAAAATTAATAATATTCAGCACGGATGCATTACATTTTACAAAAGCGACAATATTAATAAATCAAGTGTATTTAATAAATTATATTTCAAATCATTGCTTTTAAACTTTCTGTTTATCAAAGAACCTGAAAAAATATCTCAGTTTCCACAAAAATATTCATAAATACCATTTTCAACATTAATGATAATCAGAAATGTTTCTTGAGCACCAAAGCCTTGGCGAGCATAAATTACTTTTACCGACCCCCAACTTTTAAATGATAGTGTATATGTAAAATGAAATATATTTTCATGACAGAAAAAAAAAAAATTGTATTTTATTTTTTTAACTGCAGGCATATCATTTGAAGCAATAAAAATGGCTGGTGTACAATACATTATATGCTGTACAGTAAGCTAGTATTCCCTTCCAAATATAGCCACAGAAAGGAAAAATAAATGGGAAACAAAGAGACAAGACTGTTCAAAATGAAAGAGAGCAGTGAAGCAAGGGGACAAACACACAATGAGAATGAGAGGTAGGTGAGGAAAGGAAGAAGAGAGAACAGCAGCGAGCTGATTAATGGCACTGCTGATGAAAGGCTCGTATTGACGTCAGACACACAATAGACGGAGAAGAAAGAGAGAGAGAGAGAGAGAGCGAGGGAGAAAGCCTTTCACTCTGTAGCTCATACACCATATTCACAGAATATATGGACACATAATTTCATTCAAGTAGACAATGTTACATTCTCTCACATTCAGCACGGTTTAAAAGCAGAATGAATTTCTCTTTGATGAGCACTCTACAAGATCCTTTTCATCCTGAATCAGCTTTAAGACTGAATTGTGAATTAAAGAAGCTTATAAACTGCTACTTTGCTCAGAGTTGTAGCCTAGCAGTTGCTCCAATACCCTGAGCTATGATGCTAGTCAGCTAATATATCACCAGCTACACTATTTATAAGGGATGGTGCCAAATAAAAGCTTTGCTATGAGTACAATTATTACAGATTAAAGATTTCTCTGGTCACAACTATGTCTCTTCTGCTCACAAAGGCTGCATTTAATTGATCAAAAAAGAGAGTAAAAACTAATAATGTGAAATATTATTATATTTAAAATATATATATATATTTTTTTTTTTACTTGTAATTTATTCCTGTGCTGGCAAAGCTGAATTTTCAGCAGCCATTACGCTAGTCTTCAGTGCCACATGAACCTTCAGAAATCATTCTAATGTGCTTAATTGCTGCTTGTTATTATCAGAATTTGTGCAGAGCAGTTGTGCTTTTTTATATTTCTGTAAAAAAACTGATACATTTTCTCAGGATTCTTTGATGAATAGTTCTATTTTTGCCTCATATGGCAAATGTAAAAGAATAAAATGCAATTTTTTTTATTTTTTTTTTACATATTTTTATTTTGCCTGTGGATTAACCTGTCTGTGATTAGGTGAAATGTATACACACAAAAAGAAGACATACAATTATTTTATGCAAAATGACTCATTCAAGAGTCATAACCTCAGTCTTGTCATCTAGAGCTGCCTAATACACCATGACCAATGCAGTTTAACCTTGGCCATCTTTTCTGCTAGTAATATTCTCATTCTCGTGACTTGACATTAATCTTTTCTCTGAACACATTCTCAAGGTCAAAGCGCTGCCTTGTCTGGCCTGTTGTGGGCAGCAGAGCCAGACGGTTAACCTGATGACATCAGAGTACCAGCAGAGTGTGTGTGTGTGTGTGGGGGGGGGGGGGGTGCTGCGTATATCACCTACTTTAAGAATGTCATGTCTGATAGACCTCTCTCTGTGGGATCAGGGCCAATTTCAAAGAGATTAGGAACAATTTCGATGGGATTTAGTACATTTCGTATTGGATTTTAGCTGACCCAAAGAACAATTTATGACTGGGATTATATAGAGATAAAATTAGGTTGTGAGCAGACTCCAAAAAAACAGACAGATGTGTTCAACTTAAGAAAACCAGAAGAGATTGAGAAAGCTTAGCTAAGAGATAAGAGTTCTTGATCAAGACAGAAAAATTTTTAGAATTAAAAAATATGTTAAAGATATATATTAATACAATAAATAAATTATTGTATTAATATATATAATGTATATGTATACACACTAGAATTCAAAAGTTTGGGGTCAGTAGTTTTTTTTTTTTTTTTTTAAAGAAATTAATGAAAAATTCGGATTATTGTAATTCTGTTATTGATAAAAAATGACAGTACTAGACATTTATAAAGTTACCAATGATTAGTATTTTAAATACTGTAAATTCTGTTCTTTTGAACTTTCTATTCATGAAAAAACTCATGTGAGACTGAAGACTGAATAATAATGCAGAAAATGCGGATTTTTTTCATCATAGGAAAAAATTACATGATTAAAATAATAATAATAATAATAATAATAATAATAATAATAATTAATTGCAATAATGTTTCACAATGTCTCTGTTTTTCTTATTTTCAAATAAATAAATTCCTCCTTGGTGATCATGAGAGCTTCTTCAAAAAAATCTTTAAAAAATTAAACAAAACTACATCAAATATTAATAATAATAATGATCAAACAAAATACAAATATTACAGTGCCCAAACTTTTGAATGGTAGTGGGTGTTTGTATATATGCAAGCACATTTAACCTGTTATTGGCTCTCCGAAAAGACCCGCCCCCTTAGTTGCTATGTCCAACAGTCCATGGCACTTTCATGCAACACACCATGTTCTCATGCAGTGAAAGATACACTGCAGAGCAAAGAGGACACTGACAAAGAACCAACAGACAAGACCGAGCAGATTACTTTTGGTACGAAACAGTGTCAGCTTTGTCATTTTTTAAAGAATTTAAAACGAAAAATACTATTTTATATTTAAATTAGGTATGGCAGGACGAAGTTTGTCGCGTTATCCTGATTTGTTGGAAAAAATAGATTTCAGTACCATTCTGAAATGGTGAAATGTTCATGACCTTTCAGAAAATTACAGAAATTCTCTTACGATTTATGCATAAACGCAGTTGGACTTTGTTAGTGGACAAAGTAAATAAACAATTGAGAGCGTACAAGAGTTTATTTTCTAAAAATCCACAGGTCCAAATGTGCCCATAGTTGAAGAAATGCCCATAAACAAATCTGGGTCTGATGTGGTCAATGCTGCTCGCTGATGCACAGGATGTTTAAATTCATGCAGGTGCCTATATTTTGACAGAGTGAATCTGTGCTCTAAAGTGCTTTTTAAAGTTCTTTGCCATTTGCAATAGTGTTACACATTGCTCGGCACGTACATCGGAACACAATCACACACGCACAAGCACTTCAGATTTTTACCAGGAAAAGGCCTATTTACACAAATGATACCTATCTCCAAATAAAACACAACAGCTGCACAATCGACAAACACAACAGCTGACTTCCATAAACACACACACATGCATGCATTCATTCTAAAATGAACTCTCTCTGTGTCTTTGAAGCTGTGACAGGCAGTGGAACTGCATTAACCACTTGGCGGCCGAGTGGTGACACTAAAGGACTAACGTGGTGCAGTGACGCCTGCTTGCCTGCACATGAGTCACGGTGGCTCTGATCCGAGCTCTGCGGCGTGAACGCCGAACATGGCAGCCGGGCCATACAACACCAGTCAAGCATGAGACAGCCAGTGTGCCCCTAACAATCAGGGGCATCACTGCCTTGCAGGCCTGATGTGGGTTTACGCTCTCCTTTATGGCACAGTTCCTGAATCATCTCAAACACATGGAAAGATACTGGGTCTTGCACAGTAAAAGAGCGCTCACAGCTATTTCTAGAAACAGATTTCAATGCCAAATGTATAAATGTAAATGCAAATGAGTGTTGACGGATCGTGCCAACAAGTGGACATGTCCAGCAATGCGACAAAGTTGAGAAATGTTTATCTTTATGCAATTGTGCAGTGAAGTGATGTTGGAAATGTAGAAAATGTGAACTGGACTAATTAACGAAGAAAAAAAAACTATAACATTAACGTTAAGAAAAATGTATGCTTTTAATGTCTAAATCAATACTTGAAGAACTCTGCAACAGTGAAAATAACTGGTAGCATTGGTCTAAAATATAAGTTACTCAATATTAACTAATTGTTTGTTGTAGTTATTAAATACAGTATCGCAAGTATGGCTTGCATGAAAAATATGAATGTACATTAACTCTCTCTCTCTCTCTCTCTCTCTCTCTCTCTCTCTATATATATATATATATATATATATATATATATATATATATATATATATATATATACACATATATATTATTTAATCTCGCATGCTATATCTCATGAGATAAATATGAATGTACACTAACCAATGATCCATTTGTTGTTGTTATTATTTTGTAAATGTGCTTTGTTGGTAAAAACACGATCATATGAAATATCATTGTATATGATTCATAAATCCTTCCTTACATAATTTGTATCACACTGAGTGCAACGTTTTACATAAATAATTTTTTACCAGACAACACAAAGATCTGTGCCCATGTTTAAAAAAATTCATCCATTGTTACCAAATGCTGAATAAATAAATAAATAATTGCAGGTCAGCAAGAACAGTATGAAAACAGAATTTATTATCAACAATAGTCTGAAAATAGATTTGACTTCTGTCATCACATCACTAAACTTCCCATTCAGCCAAGTTCCTGTCAGCTATATTTGGACCCCACTGACACCAGTGGAAACCAAATGCACTTGTTGCATTTGCATTGAAATGAGAAGGGAGATCTGGCAGTCCTTCACTGTCAAGTGTTTATTGGTCTGGGCCCGTGACCGAGAATTCAATCTCATCAGTGCTATTTTGACTGCATGGAGAAAACTCATCACTTCGGCTTATTTGAAGAGAAAATGAGCATTGAGCACTGTCAAATAAACCAGTTCCAGTTCTGAGTCCCAGACTCCCTGGGAAAACAGAGTGGTCTCCATGTCTGTCTCAAAAGTTAAATATGGAACATTTGGAAAATTGTGATGTACAGGTCAGGTCTGGACAGGTCAGTCTTTTTTTTTTTTTTTTATGTATCTCTTATATAATCTCATATGTGTCTAATTAAAGACTTTCAAAGATAAGATGTACACTTCACGCAATAATTAGGATTTAGGACCAGGACAAAAACACCTTATCTCAGAAGTGTTCAGAGGTTGGTGTGGCCCATTACTGGCAGTTGCTCAAGATCATCATGCTGCATCATAATGAAGTCAAAGCTGTGATCTAGAATCCGAACATGCCATGTCTCCATCCATACACAGATAAAGATTAGCAAAGCCCATACGTCATTATCAGTAGATAATCCTCCACCCCAAGCCCAGGCTCTCTGCCTTGTTATTGTTTGAATAAGTTCTTCCATTTCATTCCTGTCGACTGAGTTATATTTAGATACCTGTACTTAGAACGACAGGACTGGAATTAACAAATCTGATTGATTGAGTTATCAGTGGATTAGAAGAGTATTTTTATATTTTCTGTGAAAGGTAATTTGTTCTGGGATATATTACGGATTGACTAAGAATGTAAAGCCTAATAACTGACCTGTTTAAAAAAAAAAGAAAAAAAAAAGACATTTTTGTACTGAAGAAAGAGTGCTTGTGCAGATAAGAAAGACTATATAACTTAATTTTTGTGGATAGCACTTTGTTAAACTGAATGGGAAGTAGTTAGTTAAAAAGATGCATGAATGTTTGTGTGTTTTTGAGCCACAAGTTTGCTGATTGTTGCTAAGCAACAATTTATTTCCAGAAAAACACAGGAAGGACAAAGCTGTTCGCCACAGTGCTGTCAATATCAAATGTTTTATGGTGACTTTGAGTCTAGCTTGCGGACAACAGTTTATAGTTTTTATATTTAACAAAATAACACTGGATGCCAGGAAATATAATACAGTCACATTTTTTCTGGACATTACTGATTCGATTTTGAATGTATTATTGATTCTGAACTGCAGGGGGCATGATATCAAACTCTTGTTTGCTATATAAATACATTTATATAATCAGGACAACAGAAGAGCCTCCTCCATTTAAACTGGTGTAGCCTTAATCAAGTGGAACAAGGTGGAAGTGTTTGTCAAATTCTGTAGAAGAAATCAAAATACGTATTTTATTTAATTTTCTTAAAAGTGACCTATTATGCCCATTTCTACAATATATAATATAAGTATCAGGTGTCCCCAGAATGTGTCTGTGAAGTTTCAGCACAAAACACCCCATGGATCATTTATTATATCATTTTGAAAATGGCTATTTTGAGAGGAAGCAGAAACACCCTGTTTTCGTGCAAGTATCTTTAAATTCAAATGAACTTCTGCTCCCTGCCCCCTTTTCCAGAATAGCCAGAATTTGGCTGTTCCTTTACAGCTCTTATGTCAGATACTCTGCAAAAAAACAAAAGACAACAACAAAAAAAAATCATCTGTATGGTTTTGATTATTATGTCTATTAGGACTGCACGATATTGGGAAAAAATGACATTGTGATATTTTATTTTTCTGCGATATATATTGCGATATGAAATCTAATAAAAATTTTTCTTACAAACAGAAATGGGGTGATCACACTAACGATAGAACAGTTAGCATGCTTTGCTTGAACTTTTGCCATGGTGCAAGAACTGTTACACAGTTGTCACAGTAGTCTAATCTACATTTCATAGTGCATGTGTGCACTTTCTGGGTGATCACACTTACATTCTCATTTTAAATGATTTAAACATCAGAATATTATTTAAATTTGAGTAAATTATTTGTTTGTAACTTTAGGATATGGTTTGAATTGATAACATATTAACTAACACGAACTTACCACAAGCAATACTTTTATTACTATATTTATTAATCTTTGTTTATCTTAGTTTATAAAAACACAGCTGTTCATTGTTTGGTAATGTTACTTCTCAGTGTATTAACTATGTTAACAAATACTGTACAAATTTTGATTTCAACAATGAAGGCTACAGCCTAAATGTTGAAGTTAACAATGTTGTAGAAGTGCAGTTTAGTAATAGTAAATGTTAAATAATGTAGTTAAATAGTTTAATAAATAAAACATTATTGTAAAGAGTTACATATTTTTTTTAATACACCAATTCAGACGTCTCGTGAGTTCAGTGTTGGACAGGTCAGTTGTTTAAACCATTCATTAAATTGATTCGGTTCAAAGGAATCATTAGTTCGCGATTCAGATGTGTACGGCACGCGTTGTGTAATTATCTCTGCAGTTTAGGATATCGCACAAGATTTGACAACATGGAAAACATTTCATCACTGGAAAGTTTTTTGTTTTTTTTGACACCATCATGTCAATTGATTTTGATTAATATGCACAAGGGAGAGAGAGCAAGACAGCACTCGTGTTGTTTGAAGACGGTGAAAGTGAGCGCGCATATGCGGTCGGGGCTCTCTCGCGCGTGCTCTCTCTCTCTCTCTCTCTCTCTCTCTCTCTCTGTTCATACTTATATGCGCCCTGTTAAACTGACAGGACTTAAAAACACATGCAAATGATAAACTTTCACTCTATGGTGGTTAATCTGCGAATCACATTCGTCAAGGCTCGGGGAGCAGCTGGCCTGTACGGTTAATGAATAACGGATCAACTACGACAGCCTACATCGCACATCCTGCGATGTGACTATCGTGGATTCGTACATCGCGATATCGATGCTTAAACGACACATCGTGCACTCAAAAAAATGACTCTTTAAACTTACTTAAGTCAATTATGGACAGTGGTTCCACACAACCAAATTGTGTTTTGATAACATTAATGGAATTTTTTGAATCTATGCAAACTCCTTGTGTTGTGACAACACAACTGAATGAGGTAGAATCTATGTGAAATAGTAATGTTCAACCAACTCAATTTATTGACTTTGCTTCAACTTAAACTGGTTAAGTTAACTCAACATGTTTTGGTTTATTACAATCTAGCCAAATTTGTTTCACTCTATCAACATAAGGAGGTTTGTTTCAAATTACTCATTTCAATTATGGACAGTGGTTCCACACAATTAGTTCTAGTTACTTTAACACAATATTTTCTTTTTGAAGTTACTCCCTTCAACAAAGCATTTTTTGTATGTTTTGTCTTGTAATGAGACAAAAGACAAGATGTCACAAATGATCAAAGTGTATTTGTTAAACAAGCAATAAATAATTACACACAGTAAAATACAGTTTAAACCACATTACAAAATTACACAAAATAGCAAATACAATTCTAATTGGCATTCATGGGCAACCAATCAAACCTTATTCCAGGAACAGGAAGTGGCTCCAGAAATAACTTCTTCAGTATTCCAAATGTGTACCTGAGTTCAGGAGGGTTGCTCAAGTTCAGTCCATAAATCAGTCCCAGTAACATGGTTTTACAGACTGTAAACTGCTATAGGTCCTGAAGAACTTTATCCTTTAAAACTCCAACTTCTGCTGGACTGTCTTCAATGATGCAGCTTCAAATAGATTCCCATGAGTCTTCTGGATCACCTCCTGACTGCTGGCAACGTCTGTATCCTAGAAGTATTTAAAAGCATGGAGAACTCAAATTATTGTGTATTAACTTTAACAAATAATTTATTAACCTTGAACTCACCATATACTCCATACTGCTAGGGTCTTCATTTGGATACTTCAATTTCATTAGTCTGAAGATGAAAACAACAAAATTTAGCCTTTGTTTTTTTTTTCTAAAATTACATGAAAAAAAGTCAGTCATTCATCTTCTTATGGGAAATCCAGGCAAGCAGTCAAGATGGGATTCTAACAAACATTACAGTGGAAAATGTTACACATCTGGACCCTGTATGGTTAACAACAGAACTGGAATGTTCCCAGACCCAGAAACATAGTAAGGACATCAGTAAAACAGTCCATGTGACACCAGTGGTTCAACCATAATTTTACAAAGTAAACAAAAATACTTTTTTGTTCAAACAAAATTAAAACAGCGACTTTATTCAACAATTCTTCTCCAAATCGCATCTTCCACCATTATCAACAGCACGTAAATAATTCATGCACATGGTGCTGCTGACCTACAACACGCCTGCACTGAGCCTTGATTACACGCAGAGGAAAGCAATGTTCATGCCTCTTGTTACTGTCCATAACGGCAGAATATGTGATTTGGAGAAGAATTGTTGATTAAAGTCGCTATTTTTGTTTTCTTTGCACAAAATGTATTCTTGTACCTTTGTAAAAGTGTGGTTGAAGCATTGATGCCACATGGACTGTTTTACTGATGTCCTTACTATGACTCTGGGAACATTTCAGTTGCATTGCAGCCTTTATGGAGGTTCAGAAATCTCTCGCATTTTCATAAAAATATTAGGGATGCACCAATTGACCGGCCATAAATTGGAAACCAGACGGTTTTTGCTTTAAATACGCAATTGGTAATCGGCCGGTCTTTGGAATTTTTTTCAGCCGATTTTTCCGGAAGTGCGCCCGCGTGCTCCGACTACATTACTTCTGTGTGAAAGCAAACACATCCCGGGATTGATTCCAGCATTGAACTCGGGTCGGGGACGTAGTAACATTGCTGGGTTCAATCCCGGGACAAGCGCTGTGTGAACAAAAGCCAGATCTAATGCCGTGTCGTAGTGATGACATTATCGTGTGACTCTTTTACTGGCTGTTTTGAAGGAAGATCAACGTTCACTGAAAAAAAAAAAAAGTGCAAACTGTATGAAGCAGAGATCAGTTAGTTCCTCACTTTCCACGGTGACACCGAGATCGTTCGCCAGATTCAGTGAAAGTATTACATGCCTAATGTTTTCGACTCGTACATTACACGTCACGCCCTGATGTCACGTGTCGTTACGGGATCTGTATTTGCCGGAATCGCAGTGTGAAAGGGTCTTTATTGAGCTTTCCCTCAATTTTGGACTGTAGACTGTGGACTGTCCTTCCTTCTTGTTTGTTGCTTAAAGATGAAAAAAAAAAAAATCGTCCAGTTTGCTTGTAAAAGAAATCGGTATCGGCCATGAAAAATCATGATCGGGGCATCCTTAAAAAATATCATAATTTGTGCTCTGAAGATGAATGATGGTCTTACGGGTTTGAAACGACATGAGGGTGAATAATGACATGTTTATTTTTGGGTGATCTAGCCATTTAAACACACCTGAACCAGCTAATCAAGGTTCTTGGGAATTTTAAAACAAAAAAGTCTTACCTGAAGTTCCAGGCAGGTGTGTTAGAGCTGAACCCCACAGAACACTGGCTTTCCTAGAGCAGGTCTGGACACCCCTGCCTTGCATCAAAATAAATCTATCAGTTTATAGATATACCACATATTTTGTATTTATTGTATTAATAAACCTTATCTTATCTGTCTTTTTTGTCAATTTCCAGTAACCAGTGAGAGAATAATGTTTTAATACAAGGTTGTGTTGAGTGCAGTTGTTCTTACCTGTGTAGTGGGCACCAAGAGGGTTTCAGTATTTGTCCAAGGTCTCTTCTTCAGTATGAAAACATCTTCGTAAATTTTGCAGTCCGAATCAAGTTTGGCAAAGATTGTTGATTCTAATGGGCCTATGGTAATTCTGGATGTCTCAAATTCTGCACAAACCTGTACACATGAAGTGCAATGTGTTACAAAAAAAAAAAAAAAAAAAAAATTGAACAGCAAAAACCAATTCAATGATCAAAATATTAAGTGATTTATTTGTGTGAGTGATGAATAGTGTCATGTTTACCATTCCTAAAGGAGGACCTGATTACATATCTGGAGCATATGTATAATGTGAACAGCTCAGAGTAGTGTCCGGTTTAAAGTCATTGTATGACCACACCGCCATGTTCATAAACAAAGCTTCAAATACTCCCACTGTGCTGAGCCAGGGCTCTCAAAACTCGGTCAACATCTCATGGTTGGACATTTATTGATTATTTATCTTTTAAAATTAGTTAAAATATACATATTATAACAAATAAAGGTAATTACTTACACTTTTTAAAGTCATTATGTATTACTAATACAATTAATTTATACAAATATATTTGGCACACAAAATGAGATAAGAGAGAAACTCCTATTCGCCATTTGATTAGTTATATGAGGAAGTAGCTGAATGACAAATCATTCTGTCTCTTAACATCTCTTATTGTAAGCCATATGTATAATATAAAGTAAAGGTAAGTGATAGGACGTTTTATTTTTGGATAAACATTTTATTAATAAATACAATCTCTCTTAAAATACCTTATTGGGTTATGATAATCAAAACAGTTTGGTTTGATCTAGCGCAGAACTAAGACTTTAATGAAATATTTCCCCCACTTATAAAATGATTTTATTATTAGCTAGCTCCATACCGGAGAGCTGCTTTATAAAAGGAAATCAAGTTATAATTCTAGCGACACTTACTCTGTATTTTCATGTTTAATATTGAAAAGCTATCGATTGCATAAAGGACTGTTATATAAATAAACGTGACTGGACTTTTCTTTACTGGAGTGCCTGGAGAACCTCAGAGTTCGTGCAAACATCCATATCTCTGTGTTCTTAAGAGCTGCTTTTACATCGCGGTCAGTTTTTTGTTGTGTTTATGCAGTTATTGAGAGGAAGGCGTGCAGTATATATTTACATATTCATCCAAGGTTCGGATCGGGTCGGTTTGCCTCAAACTGAAGTGCTATCTTCTTCTTTTGAATTGAATCAGGAGAGTGTATTACAATCTTGCGCTACAGCGCCACACTGGTCAAACTGCATTAATGCAGGCTTTCAAATCAGGCAGATACGAGATCAAACCACTAACGTTACTCAAAAACATTTGCTGAAAATTTTATTTTTATCGTCGACGTTGTCGATAATGTCGAGTAATTGTTTCAGCCATAGTGTATATATATATATACTAAAGTAAATACATTACAGAGAGTCGTGCGCTTTCACATCTCCCAACGCTTCAAAATCATCTATTAACGGTGCAATAAACCGATTACACAATACTAGACTGCAAAACAAAAGCACCTCAAAACAGAAACTCTAAGAGAAATTAAAGACTTTGACTTAACACAATAAAAACTTTAGATTTTCTTACCTGACTGATACCTCTTGCTCCCCTCCACACCGTCATCAAATGCGTTGGAAATCGTCACTTCCGGTTTTTTTTTGAATCACGAAATTAAACCCTTTACGTTACTTTAACGATTGATAATTAAGTAAAATTTAAAATTAAACATTTTAAGTTGATTAAACACAATACAATTGTGTTTTGTCGGAAAACTAAATATATTTGTGTTGTTTTAACAAAACATATATGTGTAAAACGAACAGTGCCGGAAAACCATTTTTTTGAGTGTGCAGCCCTAACGTCTATCATGCTAAAATCAAGTGTTTAAAGCCATATTAGTTTAAACTTCTGATACAGGGTTTTCTGAGCACACACATCTGAAGCATGCGCACACAAAGCATCTGTCACACAGCATACATGTACTAAACTAAGTTCTTAATAAATGTCTTATTGTGCTTAAACTGTCAAATACACAAAAGTTTATGTTAAAACACAACAGCTGGGAAAGAAATCTCATGTTTGTATTAGATCTGTATGGCAGCAGCATAATATACAGTAAATAAATAAATCCTGCTCTCTTGTCTCCTCTGAGATTGGGACTCTAAATAGTGTTCTGTGCTCATATGTGCAGCTAACGATAGAACAGTTAGCATGCTTTGGTGAACGTTTGCCATGGTGCTAGAACTGTTACACAGTAGTCTAATCTACATTTCATAGTGTATGTGTGCACTTTCTGGGTGTGTTTTTGTATGGTTTTCGCAATATACAAGATGTCAAATCACATATAGTTTGTGTGTGTGTGTGTAGTTCACAAAAAATATAAATGATAAAACATTAAGCATTATTATAAAACAAAATATAGAATATACAGTTATTTCTATAGGAAAATGTATGTGCATGTCCTTAAAGTGTTGTCCACTTCATATGCTTCACTTCACTGCACATATTCCACTATTGGCAATTTTTCAAAATAGTTTTTTCCGTTTGACTTGTTCAATTGCTTTTGAAGCTGCCAGCCTGATGCCAGCCTGATGACTCCAGGGCTGTGCAAGCTGCTTAACCTAAGGAATGAATGCATAAATCACCTGAGAACGACAAACACACTTGCTCAGAACTTTACCTATTTACTAAATATACCATGGAGAAAACACATGACAACTAAGATCAGAATAAATATCTGTGAATTTGTGTGAACGAATGTTTGCTCATCTTGAGAGCTTTCAAATGAGCGCATACAAGAAGAGATTACTAAAGAGAGATGGGCTCCCATTCACACGGGTTGCAAATACTCTGATTTATAATTTGTCATCGTCTCTGTTCTTAAAACACAATTTACCTCTGCTGTCTGGGGCTGTTTGTCATGAATTAGCAAATTACAGAGAGAAAAAGGAGTCTTGTACAGTGTGAGTGAGAAGAGGGGTTACGTAATGCTGCCGTCTCTCCATCCTGTTAAAAGAGCACTTTCATGAGTTACATTATAGAGGTATATTGTAAATATGCAATTGAAGTAGAGAGAAACAACCCCCATGAACAGGAAAAGCAAGCTGAAAATGAACTTTTGGAAATCAGTGATGAATATGAGAAAGATGTAGCGGTCCTTTTCACCATTAAAATCACCATATAAGGTTGGCAAATTGGCTATACCCAATATATTACTTTTGTTCAGCAAGGCTTTAAAAAAACAACTGAAAGCTTAATTCAGACGTTCATAGAACCAAAATACCAAAACCAGATCTGAATGAAAACCAGTTCTCAATTCCAACCCTATTTTTGGGTTAATGATTCCCTTAAGAATTCAGTCAAGACAGATTAATTTTGTTTAACAGAGGGAAAGCCTTGCCAGTGTAGTTCAGTAAAACATTACACACGTCCAAATGTTCAATAGTACAGAACACTTGCAAGCATATTTTCCCAAGGGAGTAAGAGACTATTCTGTACTAACACCGAACACAAGAGGTTTATGTTCACCTTACAGGAGTATGATATTTCATCCTGTCTGAGCTCTTTCTGCATGTAAGAAAAGTTTAGAAGGGCAAGCTTTTATTTATCCACCAAATATTACTTGTTTCATCCTGTAATATTTCTGATAAGTCACGCTACCTGAAGGACATAACTTCGTTTCTTATTGTTTAGAAATCTATCCAAGTGAAGAATATATGATAAGTAATATTCCATAAGGAAGTGTCAACAGAGAGAATAATCTGGAAACAATTTAAATCTCATTTCAAACAAGTCTGCCATCTAGTGCTGCCTCTGAGAAAGTTTTTTCAGTGCAAAAAAAAGTGAGACTTTCAGTTGCTTACTTTTTTTTTTTCAGCAGGAAGTAAACCAATTTCACACCACTAGATGACATTTCAAATAAATGAACACAAACGGAAAATGTGTAATTTCTGAGCCACAAAAAAAAAAGGAAAAAAATGACTATTTTCAAGCAGGTTTCCTCAAACACTGCCTCCATCTGGTTGGCCAAAAAGATAGGTCCGCCCCAAACTAATGTAATTGGCTGTTTTAATGCTGCTGTGTCTGGCTGGTTGGAAAAAAAGATACAATGTTCAAATTTTGGGGATTTATTTTTAATGCTGAAATTATTTGATAAAGTAAAATAATATTATTGTGAAAAATGTATATAAAAATCATCATTAATATTATAAAAAACTATAAAAGGTTTCTTTTTTTTTACATGTTTATTCATTGTTAATGTGCATTAACCTATTTAAAATTTTAATTTGTTGCTATAATAAAAAAAGAAGCCATAACTCAGTCTTCAATGTCACACAATGCTTTAAAAAGAATAATAAGCTGAATAGGTGCTCAAGTGCATTTTTTCAGTATTATTTGATTAACGTAAAATGTTAATTAAAATAATAATTAAAATAATAATAATAATTGCCCCCATGACAAAAATCATAATCGTTGATTATTTCCTTGAAGCTGTAATTGTGATTATTAATTTCGATTTTGACAGTCTCTACACTAAATGATGTTTATACCATGCTGAAAACACTCAAACTGAACGCCCCCCCCCCCCCCCACACACACACAAAAACTTTTATTGCTTTTAGTATTGTTTTTAGTAATAAGCCATAAATGAAAACTTTATATTGTATTTTTTCTTCTTTAATAATAAAAAGAAAATATATGCATGGTATTATTTAAATTAAAAAATAATGGAAAAACCATTAAGATTACCTTTTGAAAGTAACAACACACACACACACACACAAACACAAGCACTCAGAATAACCTAAGTGGACTTTGAACAATTAATTGCTGATTTGAATGATTACGTAATTGGGGAATCCGTAATTGTAATCACAATTAGAAACTGATTAATTGTGCAGCCCTAATGGTAGCAATAATGAATCATTTTCAGGGGAATTATCATACAAGTGGATTCATTTTAAGTTATTTAAGCAGGAAAAATTACACTCTTCTAAATGTCACTCTGATTGCATGTCCCTTTCAAACATCTAAAATACAATACTTTATATGCAGCATTCGATTATGTTTTTTAGTCAAAAACTGAAATTGTGAAAACTGGTTTCTGTGCAGACACAGAGGCTCATGTGCAATACTATCATGTCCCTTCAGAAACCCCTTTGCCTGATTCCTGCTGTCTGGCAACCCTGTCCCCTGCTCAACCGCTGCATGGCCACCAGTGCAGCTCTCTCACTGCCAGCATACGGCACAGCGTCTGAAGCCCCCCTGAGGCTCTCCTGCTCCCTGAGCCCATCTCTTTCTCTGCATGGCTTCTGAATGTGAGTTTTAATGTCAGGGATCAGCACACTGGTGGGCATTAGTGACTGCTAGCTAAAAGAGCAACACCTGCAGCAGATCTGAAATCAGTAAGTGCTTTAGGCAACTCAGGAAGCAGCTGTGTTTCAATAAGAGTGCAAAAAAACATGTATTACCCTGAGAAATGTTCCTTAAGTAAAATTAGTGACAACTCAAATACCCAGTCTGCCCTATAAATTACAGTACAATGTGTATTATAAGACATGCACATGCAAGTGCTGTCAGGTGGACTAAACTGATAATTAATCATGCAGCTCTAAAAGCTTCAAAATATGAACATTTAAAGAATATATTGTGAAAATTTAAAAGCAAAGCAGCCATAGAAAAATTGCTTTTATCTAAACCACAAAAGTCTAGTAATTATATACACAAGAGATGACAACAGAAGAATAAAAGTATTTTTTTCAGTGAACATCCATGAACTGTAAAAAGAGCTGTCACATCTTGAATAGTGCCTCATTCAAACCTCAAAACTGCTTCTCATTTATAAAGAAAACACAAACCAGGGTACTAAAGCAACTGTCAGTAAGAGTCAAAGTGGAAATATAATGACCTTTTATTCTGAATTTAAAGCAAAGATAACAACAATACTGTGTAGTTGTGGGTTAAAATGCTACAAATTCTGTTGTTTCTACTATAATACATAGTGCTGTATTTTTAATGAGTGCATTTTGTCTTTGCCCCCCCCCCCCCCCCCAGCTATTTTAAACACAAAAAGTTAAAAAAAACTGATCTTGTTTAAAAAAATCTAAGTCTTTTACATAATTTACAGTTATTCATATCTAAATTGACCTTGTTTTAAATAAGTTTTTACTGTTAAAGTTGTTATAAATAATTTTTTGAATTGTAATTTGTATTATTATTACTATTTTTTTTTTTGTTTATTGGTTTTTATTTTATTTTTATTTTTATAGTATATCATGTTTAACTAAATAAAATGAGAAATGTTGAGGACTAGCTGAAATAGATGAAAGAAGGTTTTATATATTATTTATGTCAGTTAGCATTCATTTTATTTCAAGTAACACATTTTTTAAAAATATATTAGGACTGTTTCTGCTTCAGATTAAAAAAAAAAGTTTAAAATAAGAAATACTTTATAATTACAAGTGCAGAAATGTTTCCCGTAGAGTAGGTTCAAAGATTGAGCTGGTCAGTAGTATTTTAGTATAGTTATCTTTAGACTAATCGTACAAGTTAGACATCTTATTTCTTTAAAACTGGTGATATATATATTTTTAATTCAGTTACATAAAACTCCAAAAGTAAGACTGATTACCCCTTGGCTAACAGCTAGTTGGTCAAATTCGTACTTAAGACACTTTATTAACGAGGCTAAGTTTATTCAGCTGGCCCCTAGTCTGCCTCAGAGGTAACAGCGCTATTCAAAATAATTCAGCTGGCCAATCAAATCACAGTATCACTTTTTTTGAGAGGGAGAGAGTGATAAAAGTTGTGTGTATGAATAACAAGTGTCTGTGTCTCTCTGCAAAGAATGAAACTGAGTTTAGTTACTTCAGAAACAACGATTTGACCCCCTTGTTGCTGAGAAATATAATGTAGCGATTCAGTATCAAAGCTGTTTTATAAATAGAAAGTCACAGGTCAGCGTTGACAGCAACTTTATTGGCAACTACTTACTGGCACAGTGGTTAACCAGAAAAATAAAAAATGGCACTTTATGCCTAAAAGGTTGGCGATCCCTGGTCTATGTGTATGTCCTCATTTAAATAGCTCAGTAGAAGTGTGTGTGTGTCTCAAACAAGCAGACATTCAGGACCATGGAGAGCTCCCTTAGACAGGTGTGACTCCCCTGACCGAGTCCCCCCTAATACACACACGCACACGCACACACACACACACACACACACACACACACACACACACACACACACACACACACACACATACCTCCAGAGGTGATTATGGCACACACAGCAGCCCTGGGCAACTGGGACACACTCTGGATATTTCCATCAACTTTCCACTCCAAAGTAACAAGGCAGGAAAAAAACGGACCACATTTTCCCCTGCCAATAAACACACACACGTTGACTTCCAGATAACTACTCTCCCTGACTGACCTGTCCTTATCTACATGGTTACTGTCACTAAACAACTTAAATAAGAATTTAACGTCAGAGCAGGTGAGGTAAACACCTCATTTTCAACACAGATTTGGAGAAGTAGAACAACTAGTTTTCATATAAGCCACATGTCAGAATGCAACAGGGCATTTGAGAGTTTTGTTTCACATTTCAAGCCTTAAGCTTTCTCTGATCCCCGGAAGAAGAGATTTTATCTAAGAATCTCCCAACTGTTACCACATGGCAATCTGCACCACCAACTGGTCGCAGAAGTACATTATCAACAGATAATACATCCTGCTATGAGCAAAAGCAAATTCATTTGCATACGACCAAGCTGCTGCTGAACAAGTCCAAAGGCTTAATGTTGTGCTAGAGCTGTGGTTAATAACATACTATGCAGCTTCAATGATCAATTTTCCTCACCCACTCCATAATATTTTTCCATTACTCTCCACTGATTCTGTATAATAAAGAGGTCAAACTAAGGTGTTCTGAATGGTTGTCAGGTATTTTAGTATTTATGCAATTTTACCTTTTTTATATTATTTTATACTATATATTATATTATATATTTTATATTATATTTTTAATAATTTAATTTGCTTTATATATATATATATATATATATATATATATATATATATATATATATATATATATATATATATATATATATATTATATATATATATATATATATATATATATATATATATATATATATATATATATATTTTTTTTTTTATTTTTTATTTTTTATTTTATATATATTTCTAGTTACTTTAGTTTTACCAAAGTAACCGAACAGTTTCGGTTCCTATTGACTTATTGACATTTGTTTTTTTCATTGGAACCGAGAAAGGTTGCCAAAAGTCCTCTTTTTAGGTTCAACAGATTTAAAAAAAATTATAATTTCCATTTCAATTTATATCTAAAATGTTATCTTATTTCTGCTTTATATTAATTAACAAGGTGTGGGTGGTCACTAAAGCATTGCATTGTGTATTATAGGTTGCTATTGGTGGCAGCCATTGCTATATGGTAGCTAAGGTGTTTTAAATGGAAAAAAGAAAAGGCTGCTGCAGTGCTGTGTTCTGGCATTGGAAGCAGAATAATGATATTCACATATGCCCTTGGCACTAGAAAAATATCTCAAGGAGGCTTAAGCTGGCTATTTGCATCAAATTTACAAGGTGGAATAATGACACGTTAACAAAAATCCACTGGTGATTTGCCAGAAGATGTGATTTGAAATGATACACAGTGATCCTCCTTATGCATTTAAACACTTATAGCAACTGACAACAACAAAGCATAGATCCAGAGATCTGACAAGCAAACCAGACAATATTGGCCAGCAGCAGCAACACTACAACATAGATAACGGCTGAATATAAACAACCGGCGTAGATAAACCTGCCGGTCTGACACTAAAAAGGGCATCATTAAACCGTTGTTTTAGGATGATATCTTCAGAATATCTTCACAAACAATTAATTGTGCAGATACATCAGGGGAATTGAAATATTATTTCTTAATTTGATTAATTTATCAATCAGCAAAGAAACGGGCTGGATCTCATTTAATCTCTTTCGTTGCAAGCACTAAATGCCATGTCTTAACTAAGGACACGCTTCTAATCTGCTAGCATAAGTAGGCTGTGTTTGATGACATTTCCACGCTACTTTATTTATCTGATTGGGGAAGACGTTTGTTTTAAAACCGTCTGCTGAGAGCAGCAGATAAATAAATTCCGCATCTCTCTGACAGGTGAACAAAAAAGGCTACTTCAACAAAGCAAGATTACATCTAATATTACATTCCTCACAGTGGCCTTTTTCTCATTATGCGATGACAAAAGCAACAGAGGAACATGATTACAGCAAACAAGTCATTAGGAGATGTGTAATTAAGCGTCATATTGGAAATGCTGAAGTAACGCGAGGCTAGAAGAATAAGAAACAACTGAATAAAACTTACGTCATTTGTTTATTCTTATTTATGACTAAGAGCTTAGATTACAAACGTCTTTAGAGAAATCAAAATGTTATTTTGAATCCATGAACAATGTGGCGCAGGTCCCAGACAAAACAAAACAAAAAAACTTATTAATTTTCACCTCTGGCTCGCCAAAACAGTTGTGTAAACAACAGTCAATGCAAGCTCTGAGAAATAAACAGTTTCCAATAGAATGACATAATCACTGCCTTTGATTCAATTATTAATAAAACAGCCAAAGGAACTTGGGTTTTGATATTATATATTGAAGCATCAAAAATCGTTATGCATCTCTGAGCAACACAGAGTAGGTGGTTAATTATTCAGTCACTGAGAGACTTGTTCTTGATTGATCTTTCTTTCTGAACGAATGGGTTGACTTTATGATTCAATGACGCAATCATAAAAACAGTCACTTGTTTCGTTACTGAATGAATAAGTGTTTTTGACTGAATGAATCATGAATCAGGTAATCACATGTTGTTACTGAACTAAACTGTTTCTGAATGATTCGGAATGAAAAATTTAATTTACTAAAGTGGGATAGAAAGTGTATAAATTTAAAGTTTCATTTTTTTAATATATAAAAAAAGAAAAAAAAAATCTCTGCATGTTATAACTCAGTTAAAAAAAGAAAAAATAAAAAAAAAAAATATATATATATATATATATATATATATATATATATATATATATATATATATATATATATATATATGATTTGGTAATATGTTAAAAAGCAAAACCCCTGTTTTGTAAGTGGTCATGTGACAGTGGCGGGGATGGACTGCTTTTAGAGCCAGTCACTAGCTCAGTGATGAGAAGATCATTTACACATGGATTGTTTGCCACTATTTTAATTTTTCAGCCAAATTACCGTTATTATTTACTCACCCTCATTTAAATTCAATTTAAATCACAGATTTAAATTCTTCAAAAGATTTTGAGGAAGCAGATGATTTGAAAATAACACAAAGGCGAGTAAACAATGACAGAATTTGTTGTTTTTCAACTGTTTTTAACATGAACATTAACATTCTTCACCATTAGGGCAATATAGCCAACTGTAAGAGTCCTTTGGTCCATTGTGAGCAAGTATATGTGCCATCAGTTTGCTATAAAAAATATCTGTTAACATTAACTGTGCATACATTCAGCCTATATCTTAAAAGAGAATTCTTGGAATGAATGGGTCCTGTCCCAGTCCTAGTCATTACTCACAGCACACACTTTGATAATGTGTGTGGAAATCATCAGGGTTGGAAGTCACAAAGGCACTAATCTCTGTGCAGGATTCTTAAAAAGAGCCTTGCTGTGAGTAATATGGATTGAGTGAGCTATTTCCAGCGCTTGGTGCAGTAAAACCTTACCCTGACTCACTGTGAAGGAGGACATTAATATTTTACCAGCATTATAGCTCACAAAAAATGTCCTCAGATCTTCCCTCTATAGTGGTCTCACAGTAATACACTTTAAAACTTCCCATACGACTAGGAAACAACCAAACAACAGTTCACATTTTCAGTGGGCCTCTTGGTTCCCTTAAAATGTTTGTCAAGGTTAAATATGGATGTTCATATTTTAATGCACTTGATAATACTTACTACAGCACAATTTAATTATTATAATAAAAAATTATGATTATTATTCCTACTACTACTACTACTACTACTACTACTGTTACTACTAAATGAAATATTAAAAGTACTAAAAAAAAATTTAATATTTCACTGTAAAAACAAAAACAAGTATTAAAAAACAACAATAATAACAGTAATTATTATTATTATATTATAACTATATTATTATTATTATTACTGCTACTGAATAATAGAAGAAATAAATATCTTATTTTACCACTGTAGAATTATAATACTTAAGTATTTATTTGTTTAACTATCAAAATCTTATTTTGAAGGAAAACCACAGCTGGGATCCTGCAGGGATAGTTTCCAAAAAAGAGCTTTGTTTTACCTTAAAATGTTTCTACATACAGTACTGAAATACCATGATAAAGTCAATATGTCATCTTCGAAGTTTAAAACATAACGCGCTCCTATGTATGTTAACATTAGGTGTTACTCATCTCTCACCAGTATGATGGCACCAATATTCTCTAGTCTATTAGAACACTTTTATAATCACTGTGGTGCTAATCCATGCAGCAGCTGCATCCTAATAGACACTCTCAAGCCTCTGATTACATAAATCAGAGCCTAGAGCTTTTTGGTCATCTTTCCAATTCTAACAGGGTTTGCTTTGATTTGATTTACAAAGGTTCAATGGTAGGCAGCTGTGGCATGTAATGCATGTTGTAAGAATATAATATGGAAAATGTTCACCCACATATGGAATAGGCCACAATTTAATGGTACATGAAAACGAACAGCTATGATATTGCTATGTTCAAAATGGTTTACTACCACTCATACTATTTCTGGATTATGCAGAACAATGAACATTTGAACAAACAGTTTTTATTCCAAAATACTATGGTGGATGTCAGTGAACGCAATAAATGCATATGGTACATAAATTTGGCAAACGCTTTAATTCAAAGTGACTTACATTATGTTCAACTACGTAGCATATATTGCATTTGTAAAATTGTAAAATTGTAGGCAGTAAAAAAATGTATTAATAAATTAATACTTCTTTCAGCAAAGATGCATTCAATTGATCCAAACAAACAGTAAAGACATGTATAATATAAAAAAAATCTAATGAATGAATAAATGCTTTTCTTTTGAAGTTTCTATTCATCAAAGAATCCTAAAAAAAATGCATCACAGTTTCTACAAAAATATTAAACACAACAACTTTTTTCAATGTTGACGATATGTTTCTTAAGCACCAAATCAGCATATTAGAATAATCTCTGAAGGATCATGTACAACTGAAGAGTGGAGTAATGATGTAAAAAAATTCAGCCTTGCCATCGAAGAAATACATTTCATAAAAAAAAAAAAATAATAATAATATTGAACATAGTGATTTTAAATTCCAATTATATTTCACAGTACCATTGTTTTTGCTGTATTTTTGTGCAAATAAATGCAGCCTTTGGTGAGCATAAAATGCTTATTTAAAAAAACGTACCGACATTTTGGTGTTAAATGAAATATTTTAATTAATATTTTTGAAATATTATTAATATTACAATAGAATTAATCATGTTTGTAAAAGTTACAGCTAGCCTCATATGCCATCTTCAATGTAATGTTTCACTCTGCTGATATGCAATGCATTCTGGGACTACCTTCAATGCCGCATTCAGTATGTGATGCTGGCCAAAATTAGGTATCATGTTTATGCTCTCTACCTTTTGGAACAGCCTTTGTGTGCTATGTTGTCTAGGCAAACAAGCCACTAGGTTTTGGAAGATTTTACATATTCCATAGTCACAGGATTGTTATGAACTGTCGTTGACACTTAGAAAAGCTTACAGACGACAGGCGAGAGGTATGAGCATTATGTAATGGAGCTGATCAGGAGAATGCTTGGAGAGAGGACACTACGATGACATAAGCATGTGTAGTGAGTGGGAGGTTTTCAACCCCCTTGGCAAAAACATTGAGCGCAGCACTGAGTACAGGTACAGCGGAGAGGTCATGCACACGTCACGCACAGTTAATGCTAACAGATCCTTATTCAAGTATTTAACCTTGACAGTCTGCAAAACAAGAGCTACAGCATCACGTATCAACGCTAGCCAGGACAATAAAAGAGTGACACTGGAATGTTAATGGCTCACTTGAGGATTGCATTAGCCTGTTTTTTTTCTGTGTCCCTGCACTCTATAAACGTCATTCAAGAGGGTAGACGTCTGATATTTCTGCAGTGTTACATTACTGGGCTACAGTTACGGCCATTCGGTGAACTTTAGCCTTGCATGATGGAGGATAGGGTTGTTAGTCAAACACACACACACACACACACACACACACACTGGAACAGCTATAGTGCTTCGGCCTGAGGAAAGGAATTCATGCAGAACAAAAGGCCATACTTGTAACTCCACTTAAAACTGATATGACCATATAAAGCAGAACTCATGACCAGTGAGCTCGATTACATAACCCCAACGAAACCAGAGCTGCTCTAAACTCTTCTAGATTCGTCTGTCTTTTGTCAAGGGTCCTTAGTGACATCATACAGGAAACTGTACAGTCAGGACTTTGTGCATGCTCCACAGGTGATACTGTACATTTTAAATCATTGTTTGATTTCAGTAACGTCTCTGGTAGCCAGTAGGATATGGTGCTGGTGCCTTCACATAGCTGTGTCGTTGCTATTCAGAACTGAATACAAAATGCCTTTAAAATTCCAGTTGAATTCCTAAATTTGAATTAAGGTGACAAACAGAATACCGTTCTGACAGTCCTTTAAAATTCCATTTGGTTTACCATTATTAAAAGCATCTCAGTTTAATACATTGTATAATAATTACATTTAATTCATTTGAATATTTAATTCAAAATGTAAATTCAGAGTCAATATTTGTTTTCTAACTAAAGATTTGTTTTCTGACTAAATATTTGTCGGGCACTGAGCACTGTTTTAACTGCAGTTAGTATAGTTGAATTTAATATTTATTTGACATCATCAATGACATCAAAACACTGTATGCTCTGCAAACAGCACATCTGAAGGATAAATCTCACTTCCCTGTAGCAGAGAACCTTTCTCCATGTTTGCCATGCTAACAACTCAAGTGGCAGCTTGTGAGTGAAACACTATGTGAATCATGTCTAGGTTTGCGTGTGTGACATTTCCAAAGTGGAGATCAATTGTATTGATTCAGGGTGAGCTCAAGGGAGAGACACAAAAAAGTCTATGATGGATAGTCATGACGTACTGCCAGCTGACGTCGGTAATTCCGTCAGCAAATGCCACCGCAATAGCAATATGAAAATAGTAGAACAGTCTCTTATGTAAAAATCTCTTATGTAGTATATAATGAGAGGAAAATGGCAAATAAAATAAAAGCTACAATTCATCCAGAAATGAAATTCTGTCATCAGTTACTCATCCTTGTTGTAACAAAGTGACAAAAAAATTTTTTTTTTAAGCATGTTGGTAACCAAACATTTTGAATTCCCATTGACTTCCATTTTACAGTTGCTGAGACTGTTTGGTAATTCACCCAAAAATGAAATCATTTACTCACCCTCATGTTGGGACAACATGACAAATGAAGATATCTTGAAAAACATTGGTAACCAAACAGTTTTCAGTTCCCATTGACTTCCAATACCTGTTTGGCTCTGTTGTAAAAACGAAGTTAATAAGAACTGAAACTTTTTGGTTACCAACAATCTTCAAAATACCTTCTTTTGTGTTCTGCAGAAGAGAGAAAGACATACAGGTTAGGAATGGAATGAGGTTGAGTAAATGATGACAAAATGTTCATTTTTGGGTGGACTGTCCCTTTAACCTGACAAGGAAAATAGCTTGAAGTTTGAAAATTTGGCTGTCAAAACAAAATAATTAGAAAGGAAGACAGTTGGTTTTAGAGTTGACATAAGAGTTATGCTGCATAATTCACACTGCATCAGCTCTCCGTGTGGGCTCCAGACTGCCTAATTTTGCAAAATCTGTAAGATTGCTTTCCTATTCTTAGGGAGCTAATAACGCCATATGTCTTTAAATAGACCCTATGCATCACCTGGGCCTTTCATTCATGAGGTTAATATAATCACATCCTACTAAATTGATTCAGCGGCTCAGATGCACAAGCAGTCTCATCCAGAGATGCCAAACACAATCAAACATTTTGACAGGACTGTGAATCACGCCTGAAGGCAACGGCACAGTGCTGATGCTCCTTTAGAACAATTTGATCTCCCTTGATCAATCAGCAAAGTGAGGGCAGTCGACAGTGGTCCACATCCAGGCCAGAGGGGAGAGCGGGAGAAACGAGAATAGCAACAGTCTATTCTGTCTCGCTGTCATCTGTCATTAAGCTTCATGAATCTGGAGCATTCCATTGCTCTCCGGATGTTTGCCAAATCCAATCAGGGATGCTGAATACTCTGTAGGTTATATAAATGGGTCAGTGGGTCCCGTTACACCCATAAGTGTAAAATTATCCTGTTCCAATCAGAGACAGATTCATTAAATGACAATCAGTTGAGTAACTATCAGACAGCTTCTGCATCCAACGACCATGTGCTCTGTCTTCAATTCAAGAGGAAAGAGAGAAGATTTTTATCAAGAGTAAACAGGTCAGCAATTAATGCAAGTTGGGCAGTACAGGAGATGCAATCATGCTCTGTTAATCAGTTAATATTTCATGGCATTTGTATGGGAAATAGTCAAATATCCAGAGCAGTATTCTCAGCACAATTAGCTGCCTAATTAAGCATATGTTCCCTCCTTCATGAGAGGGAGCTTGTTTTATAATAGACACTGCAAATCAGCTTTTAATTGATAATCATGAAGTAATGAGTTTTTCTTTGAATTCTTGCTACAGTATGTGGCTAAATAACTGTTTGGCTCACAGCTTTGCTCAGATATAAAATACTACATTTATTTGACCTGCAGCAAAACTGTTGTCCCACATTTGTGGACTGCCATATTATTTGACCAATTTTATTAATAAATACCTGAATAGTAAAAAAAAAACATATATGCTGTTGCAGAAAGTATACATAATATTCAATAAAACAATTTATACAACAGTTGATGTTTTTTTTTATTTTTATGACTCTTTCTGCAGATTACATCAATACGCCAGTAGATGGCTGTTTATATGAGGGAGTCATTTACTCACAGCATTAATTCATTCAGGAATGATAAAAGTGACTAGTCTTTAAAGGGATAGTTCACCCAAAAATTTAAATTATGTAATTAATGACTCACCCTCATGTCGTTCCAAACCCATAAGACCTCCGTTCATCTCCGTACTTTGATGATGTTTTTCTTACCTTTCTGGACATGGACAGTATACCGTACATACATTTTCAATGGAGGGACAGAAAGCTCTCGGACTAAATCTAAAATATCTTAAACTGTGTTCTGAAGATGAACGGAGGTCTTACGGGTTGGAACGAGGGTGAGTCATTAATGACATAATTTTCGTTTATCAGTGAACTAACCCTTTAAGAGTGAGTAATTGAATCGTTCATTCAGCCAGTTCATTCAAAAACACTAATATATTTAGAAATTATAATTTTGTATTGCTGGGTGACACAATGATTCTGTAGTGGCTTTGTTTTCTAAACTGTTTTGATACTTAATTTATGTTTAATTAGGACCAGGACTGGTACATCATAAATAAAAGAATCATCCATTTTTTATTATTACATCATACTAAAAAAGCTGCACGACACCCACACTGTCATAGTGTTACTGAAACTTGATTCGGGCAACATTAAGCAAAAGCACTGAAGCAACACAACCTTGCCCCAAACCAAACAAACAGTGTGGTACAACAAAGTCTCTCATTATGGATCACTGAATTCACCTTAACAACAATAACTTTCAACACTGTTACTTGTTACGTAAGGATTTTAACCACATGTGTCATGCCAAGTCAGGTTCGACTTGTGGGTATACTGAGTATACTTTTCAAGGTTTACTGTGTGTGTTTGCATTAGTGGAGTCATTCATGAGTAAAAGACTGAACACTTGTTCTGTTTTACGAGGAACCCTTCTGGAGCTTGTGACTCAATGGAGCGAGTCGTGGGCCACCTTTTACAGAGTCCTTCTATCAGATGATCTAATCTGTCTGAGAGTAGCTGTCAGGACGGATCAGTGTGAGAACTGTGTATGTGCCTGTGTGTTCAGATTTCTTTTTTTCTGTGTGTGTGATGCAGTCCAGTGCAGGTCAGAGAGGCAGACAGACCTGGCAGAGCTCAGCATATCACATGATTGGAGTTCTTAAAACTATTTTCAGCTGGAGGTCAAATATGCTGAGTTTCCTGTTCCAAGTGATGTAACATTCAAGAGAATGTCAGCAGAAAATTATTTTCTAAATGCCTTGATCAAAAAAAATGGTTCAGAGTCTAAGCTTTACAATGCATGTAGGCACTTTGATTAACCCCAAAGTAGTGCCAAATTATTTGCTGATAAATAATAATAATAAAAAAATGAATATATATATATTAACAATATATATATATATATATATATATATATATATATATATATATATATATATATATATATATATATATATATATATATATATATATATATATATATATATATATATATATATATATATATATATATATATATATATATATATATATATTATATAAACTTGTAAAGAGCTGTGTAAAGGGTTAAGAGAAGGACTACCATTGTTCCAAAAGCTGTAACTTTTGATTACTTAATGATCTCACCACAAAATGTAATTCAAATACAGCACACATGTTGGGGTACATCACCAAAAAGATTTCTTCTTTATTTCTTTCATGAGATATTGAACATCAAATAAAAATGATATGAACAATTTCCCTTGACCACACAAATTTTTCTTACATGTTATCACCTATTTCTCAGCATGAGAATGTTCAAATTTTCAGATTTTCAGATTTTTTTCCCCCATAAAAATGTAGAAAAAATTATATCAGACGCTACCTACCTTTTGACTCCCCTTGCTACGGTCTTGGAGTTATGAGTCATTGTTTTTTTGTATGGCCCTCAGAAAATAACTGTTTTTAATTTTCCTTCAGGGAGTCAAAAGCTAAACAAAAAGGCTTGTTTTGTTACAAAATACTGTAACTTTTGGATTCTTTATCACCATAAAATTTGAAACAGATAAAGCTAACATGCTGGGGAATATCCTCACTAAAGAATTTTCCTCCTACCACATTTCTGTCCTGAGATATTTAATGTCAAATAAGACATATATGAAAATTTCTCGAGCACACACATTTTTCTTTCATTTTTATCAGCTATTTCTCAGCAAGAAAATGTCCAAATTAAATAATTTTTCCACTGAAAGTACAGAGAGTTTTCAATCAAACCAACCTTTTGACTCTCCTTGCTACAGTCCTCGAGTTATGAGTCATTATTTTTGTGTATGTCAGGCAGCAAAAATGGCTTAGGGTGGAAATTATATTAGTGTCAACAAATCATTTATGGATATGTTTTATTTATGTATTACATACTCATAATGTGATCTTCTGGTGAAACATCAGACTTCTATCTAGTGATTCCAGACTTCTCCAATCATTTAGTCTGCATAAATTCCACCCCTTTCTTATAATCGACTCAAAGCTCACATTCAACTGATCGGTAGAACCAAGTCCCCGCCCAACTTTTTTTTTTTTACAACAGTCCATTTCACTCTGATGCACATCACAATATGGAAGAAATTATCTGACACTAAGTAAGTTATATCGCCACACTAAAGACAAGCTAAATGCTTGTGGGCTAAATCTTCAAAGGAATAGTTCACCAAAAAAGAAAAATTCTGTCATCATATTATTTTAACACATTTATCTTCTGCCATGAAACACAAAATAAATGAGATGTTAGTCAGAATGCTTACACGTCTCCTTTTCATAAAATAAATGGGAATGGGAACTTCACTGCTCTCAAATGACAAAATAAAGCACACAACCTGTATAGATTACTTTGGTAATGGTAATATTTTGGTAATATTTTTGGACCCATTCTCATTTTATTTTTATTGCTTGGAAAAGTGTTCTAACATTTAATTTGGTTTAACAAAAGAAAATCATATGGGTTTGGAAAGACAGGAGAGTGAATTTTATATTTATTTATTTTTTAAATTTCCCTCCATGTTTTATCCCCAAGTTGCAGCTCATTAAAAACTACTATAAAAGCTTCTTATTAGATCATATTATCAATCATGTGTCTGTGTGTCAATGCTGAACTGAAGCTATGGGAATAAATATAGTATTTCAGGGGTTTCATCTGCATTTTGTCAATATGTTCCCATACCACAAATATGCTTTCACATGAAGGATGTGAAAGATACTCCCTTGCCTCTAGGTGTAAAGTCAATCTTTAGACTGTTTGCAAATGAGGGGAAAGCAATGTCGATGAGAGCCCACAAGCTGAATTTCACACCTGAAGTGGCCTACATGGATAACTGGGTTGGAGAGGCCTAATTCACAATCATGTAATGGAGGTCTAGGGATCCGCTTTTCCATTACAGCATTCCAGCATAACATCCAATCAAACTGCTTTTGTTCCTATGTATTCATGATGTATTTACTGTGCTAAAAATCATTTCAAACTCACTTAAGTGGAAAATTATTGTTTCTTTAAATGTTCTTCTCATTGTTAAACTTTAACTGTGAATTTATAAGCTGTAGCAGAAATGAGTCAAATCAGACAAATCAAAGAGTCTATCAGAGCTGTGTGCATTGAAACATGAGCTGAATTCCTCAAGGAAGTCATAAATCAGTTCTAGTGCCACAGGAACCAAGCAAGATAACCAACCAACCAACTTGTTCACACAACAGCTTTCAACATTAACACCAATAGAACAATTATTGACAATTTTAATTCGAAGAAGAGATTGTCAAATTTATTGTTCGTGATTGGAATGCAACGCTGGACATCACATGTAAACCCAGGAGATCAAGTTAAATACTTGCATTGACTTCCCCCCCCAGCCAGTGAAACCAGACTGAAATTCCTAAGGGGGAAGGGCTTTAAACCTTTGTCTTCACAGAAAAGTCCTTTGCCAGAGAATGGCAAAGAAACCCTTTTTATACATTATATATGGACCAGAATGAACTCAAAAAAGACTTATGAATGAATCATTCCATTGCTTAACTCCATATTCATTTACGTGTAACCCACACATTTGACTATCATGTATAATCACTTATTGTGTATGTCTTTTGATAACTATAGGATACCTAGTCATGTCTAGTATTCAAATAATCGCATTTTCTTGCTTGATATTGTCCTGACAATCATTTATTTGTAAAATATATCATAATCATGTTATAGGAATCATGTCCAAAATTAGACCCTGTGAGGCAAGAACCACATGCTTGGTAAGATAAACAAATGATTTATGATACCCACCCAAAGAACATATCTGATTGGTCAAGGCAACATTTGAGGGGTGGCCAACAAGGAAGTTTTAAATACTTTGGACCCCATGAAATTTTGCTTTTAGTCATGACTTGCTTTTAGTCATGCCTTGCTTTTAGTCTGCTTTTTGTTCTAGTCTAGCTGCTGCTATTAGCCATGTCGGCTTTTAGTCTGCTTTTAGTTCCAGCCTTGCTCGGGCTATCAGTCATGCCTGCTCTTAGCTTGTAGCTTTGCTACCTAGCTTTAGCTTGTAGCATCTAGCCATGTGGTTAGTCATCATGGTTCTTCGAGCGCGGTTCCAGCGTGCCTGCCTGCTGCTACTTATGCCACAATGAGAAGGAACACAACCTAGTCTCGTCAAACTTTATTTCTTTTCTTTTCCGTTTGAGAGTTTCGTGTTCTGAGTTAAGTTTTGTAACGTCCATTCAACTTCAACCAGCGAACACGACTCCGCACTTTCAGCCAACGCTCAACAACCACGGGCTTCCCAAGACGTCACTTCACTACTGAACTTCCAGCCAATCAGCGACACCGGGATACCCCTTTCAACTGGAGTCCCTTTCACAGCAAACGAAGGCAACGTATTCCCAGATATTTGTTGTGCTGGTGTATCTAATATAATTTTAACCCCATTGAGGAACTCAATGCGAGCGCTAATTACGTGATTGATGGTTGTTCATGTTTATGCAATTTAACGTATTGCTGTTAACTTGGGATTCCATATTTCCATTCTCTTAAACTCATCTTTCCCTAACTTTCGACCTTCCTGCAACTTGTGTGAATGTGTGTGTGCGTGCGTTTATGTGTTAGATTAGTTTATATGTCTTAGATTTATCTAATAAAGCCTTATTCATATTGAAAAGAGAAGTATCTTGTGTTTTGTGCTTACAAGTTAATGTCTTAAGCTGCCGATCTTGTTACTGTGCTAATAGTGTTTTCACTATAGTTTGGATATTAGTATCCAGCGCAGATTTGATGTTAAACGGCTCGTTCACTGAACCACAGGCGCGTCTCCGTGAACAGCCATGAAACAGTGATTCTGTTCAAATTCCCCTTAAAATCTTAAATGATTCCCTTTGAGCTAAATTGACCTGTTTCCCTTACAAAGCTGAATACTAGAAGAAAGAGTGGTTGAAATTTTTTTATCATCCTGTTTGGAAACAATCATAATTTTGCGATTTCATTTGGTGCCACTAGTGGCACTGAACTGCCAACACACTTTTTTAAAAAGTGACTTGCAAATTAAGTGCTGGTGAGATGGAACAAAATGGGAGTAATTTCATTTAACCTTACCTTGCCCTCATGGTCTTCAAATACTGACTGGTCCACGTTGCAGGCAAAGAGGGACATGGGGAGATCATTGAAGTCGGTGATTTGTTGGAAACTGTCTCCCAGTGAGGACTCTCCCATGGTGGACTGGAGGACTACCAGTTCTTCCCCTCCTAGGAGGTAAACCCGCTGGAGGAATGGAGCGCTTCTCATGTTGGCAAATAAATGCTCTCCCTTCATGGCTGTAAATGGTACACAACAACAAAATTGGAAATATTTTTCTAATATCAGCAAATGCTTCCATGATACATTGTACACTTTTGCAGTTCACAATCATAATTGTTTGTGAAGCTCCAAATATGCCAAAGAAAAAAAAAGCTATGTTAAGTATCAAAAAAGTTTTTCTATACGCTTTTGTGCACTATATTTTAAATTTTATGAAGCCACAAGACATCTTCAGACTACAGTATACTGTAAGCCATTATTAACTTATAATCAAACAAACATCATGGTGAAAAATGGCTAGATATTCATTTTTGGGTGAAACATTCCTTTAACAGCATTTAACTGAATTTTTCACCCAAAATTTTTAATTCTGTCATTATTTACTCACCCTCATGTCGTTCCAAACCCATATTACTTTTGTTAATCGTTTAAACACAAATGAAGGTATTTTAAAGGGTGGGTGAAATGCTATTTCATGCATACTGAGTTTTTTACACTGTTAAAGAGTTGGATTCCCATGCTAAACATGGACAAAGTTTCAAAAATTAAGTTGTACATTTGAAGGAGTATTTCTGTTCCAAAAATACTCATTCCGGTTTGTCACAAGTTTCGGAAAGTTATTTTCGAGTATGGCTCTGTGTGACGTTAGATGGAGCGGAATTTCCTTATATGGGTCCTAAGGGCATTTCTTCCGGAAGAGCGTGCGCTCCTGTAGAGCAGAGCACAGACATTCACTGATCAGAGCGAGAGCGTCGCGAAATGTCACAAAAGAAGTGTATTTTTGGTTGCCAGGGCAAGACAACCCTGCACAGATTACCAAAAAAAAAAAACAGCATTAAGGGACCAGTGGATGGAGTTTATTTTTGCAGAGCATCAACGGAGTTGTGCAAGTGTTTGTGTTTGTTCCCTGCATTTCGAAGATGCTTTGAGGGTATCGTTTATTTCTTAAGGATGATGCAATCCCAACGAAAAAGGGTCACGATCGTGTGTTGGAACCGCAGGCGGTGAGTAAAACTGCTTCAAATATCTCTGCCTCCTTGTTAGTGCGTCCCCTCCCATGCCGGAGACCCGGGTTTGAGCCCTGCACGGAGCAAGTTGTTGCTGCTGCTGCTCTCGTTCAGTTTCAGCCTCGGGATCTGATTCTGGATCATAAATATACGCTGAATCTGACTATAAGCCATGGTTTGTTTTGGATGTTTTTTTCCTCACGGTAATGTCACAGCTTCCAAACACTCTCAACGCAAAAGCCTACTCGCGCTTGTGATTCTTTAGCTCCGCCCACACGTCACGCCTCCAGCCGGTCGTGTTTTTCCGGGAAAAATCGGTACAGACTATCTTTCTCTTATGAATATAATAAAACTAAAGACTTTTTGGAGTTATGAAGGATGCAGTACTACTCTATAGGTACTCAAGATTAACAGGATATTGAGTGAAAACGAGCATTTCTCCCCCCCCTTTAATGAAACCTAAGAGGTTTCTGTTGCCCCACTGAATATCCAAGTAAGCAAAACTTCAAGATTCAAAAAACCCATAAAGACATCATAAAACAAATCCATATGAACAAAATACTTTAGTTAAAGTCTAGTGAAGAGATACATTTGCTTTATATGATGAATAGATTTATTTTTATTTTTTATTTCTTTGGCATGGGAAACAGGAACATAGGAAATGATTCTAATTCACTAAAAGAATAATGAATATGATTCACCTCTTTGTAGTTATACAAACCAAATGATCAATACAGTACCAATAAACACACACAAATACAGTCAATAGAATATAATAGTATACATGTATAATCTAGTACATGTGTTTTTGTACAGTATGTATATATATATATATATATATATATATATATATATATATATATATATATATATATACATATACATATACATATATATATATATATATATATATATATATATATATATATATATATATAAACACAAGTTGTATCACAAACAAGTCATTTATGACCTTATATGAAAGGTCAGAGCAAGAGCTGTTTAGAGTATGTTTACTATACACCCAGACAAGAAACAGGGCAAAAGCTTGTCCTCAGGACAGGTGAAATAGAACTGGAACAGTTACCTCCCAGAACCCTACCGAGCAGATGTTAACCCCTGGCCCTGGTAACTAATGCTCCACCAAAAGATTAGGTTATGGGCTTAAAGCAGAGCCAGTCTCTTGTCAACCCACACAAACAACAAAGTCAAGTGGGGAACAGCTTGCACCCATTTCCACAGAGCTTTTCCACCTGCCCTTTCTTCCCATGATCCACCCTGACAAGCTTGGTCCACGGGCAAAGCTAGCACTGTCGCCGGTGTCATATGCATTGTTAAATCTCCCTCAGCTATTTTGGGATCAATAGCACATCACCAGCCACACATACACGCTCTTCAACACACACACGCGTGCTCTAACTTTCACTCAAGGCTATAGATAGAGGCTGGAGCTGTCTGGTTCATTCTTGCCCTGTGTAAACGTGGCTAAATATAGAATGAGGACTAATGAAATGCAGAGATTGTGAGGCACTTGATTAAAATGAAGACTTCCAGACAGAGACCTATTTCATTTACAATAACACAATGACCCTGTTATGAGATAAGGATGTGCATAAATTATACATGATCATAGACACACTATAAGTGCTCAGCTTTATTTACAGAGATTTACAGTGCCTTTAATTTTGGAAATGGTCTGGGCCAAAAAGCATACTGATTAACTAAAGCTAGAGATGCCTTGTATTCTGTTGATTCTGACTTTACTCTGACCCAAATTATTTTTTGTTTTATATATATTTTGATATGTATTATTAATGTCTTATTAACATATTATTCCTGTCAAATAATATATATTCCCCATCAAATTCTTTTTTATGTTTTTATGGCCTAATTAAAACACATTTGACAAATATTATTTTGGCAGAACTGACATGTTTCCAGAAATATGACTGCTGCTTCCGTATGGGGTCAACCTGAGCCCCAGATAAAATGACATTCTTAAAAAATGCACTAAACAAATATAAACAGACTGCTATAAACTGGCTGCTGGGTGCACAAAATGTTGTTTTATTAAACTTTTATTTTTAACTTTTTATTTTTATTTGAAATGAACATGGGGACTCTGAGACCCGAATAGATCATGAAGGATAAAAAAAACAGTAATTAAATGTATTGCTTTTAAAAAATTTTTACAGTGGAAATGCACTTACAGTTTATATTACAGTCTACATGACCTTATTTGTTATAAGCAAAATATTTTAAATGCCGTTGGGTACAAATGACGGCTATTTAAAGCTAAATTATTCTGCATTACATAATATATATTGCATTTTACTCTTTCAGTGCATAAAGGGCCAAATGAAAAGGTTAAGTGTCAATCACAGTCTACTGCAACCTGTTTGCTGCATCCCCCTTTGAGTCATCACTGGAGGAGCGGTCTCTCTGTCGTCATCACCTGACATTCACTTTCCTTCTCTTTGCTAAAAGGGTTTAAATTCGTAATTTCTCTCAATCTGACTAATATGATAAACCCGTATGGTAAACCTGCCACATCAACCTGTAAGAGCAACTGTCATTACAGCACAATACTGGCAGCGTCTGTCAAGGTCATGGAGTGCACTTCAGAAACTAGGCTACTATTGCAAATTCAACAGCAACATCAATTGACTTGCTTACTCTTTTTAGTCTTGTGCGGATGGTTATTACAACACATCTGTCTACCAATACAGACTTTCCAAGTTCTGAGTCCCCATAAACTCTTCTGTAAAAGTGATTTGTTTAAAAGTGACACGCATACAGGGTCAAAGAACTGCAGAAAATATTAAATACTAATTATGAACTGTATAATGCATACAGGTAGGCTACTATATATAGAATAATGTCTTGTATAGACTATTAAATAATCTCTCTCTCTCTCTCTCTATCTCTGTCACTCTCTCTCGATCTCTCTCTCTCTCTCCTCTTCTATGCGATAATAAAAGCAGCAACACCTGTCAAAGCCTTGCTGTACAGATGCAGGATGATCTAATGGAGAAAGTCGACGTGGTTTTTCTGTACCTGTGCGGGATGTGGCAGTCCGTTGTGCGTATCTTCTGCGCGGTGGCTTTGTCTCCCTCTCTTGCCTTTGTGAATCAAGCACGCATTCCAGCTGCGATTCACTAATCTCCTGACGTTACTGCAGACAGCTTGATTCACCAATGACCGCTTCCCGGCATCCGAAAGATGTTTGCTCAACCCACTAATGACATACAGCGCGCCGAGCGCGGGGGGGATTCAGGGACCAATAGCGTTCTCCTAAAAGCGAATATGCAAATTGGTGAAGTTACGTCAGAGATTTCGCCCGCTGGATGTTGCGGCGCTGTGACACATTCAGCAGGTTGTTTTTAGTAAATGTGGCGCAGGGCAAAGCAGAGATTTCTAGAAATAATGTCTGTCAGACTCGAAGGCACGTGAATATAGTGTGGTGAATTGATGTAATTAAAACATATAAATGCGATTAGACACCTTGGGTGAGATAGTGTTTATGTGTAAATATAAATAGCCTAAAATAAAAGGGGGAAAGGAAACCTATTAAGAGCCTATAATAAAATAAAAAAAAGGAAACCATGATAAAAGAAAGAGTCTAAACTGGTTTGCTGGTCTGCGCTGGTATGAGGCCACCAACATTACATCATTAAGTGTTATTTTTAATTGTAATAACATTTCACAATAATACTGTTGATTAGGACACGAAACCAGCTGCAAACCTTTTATTTTTATTTTTTGCAGAGGCTTCTTTTATATTTTTATTATTATTTAACAGTCAAATCTTTACATAATGTAATTATTAAAATCTATGAAAGCTCAATTATGTGACTAAATGCATATTATGTAGCCTATATTATATTATATTAAAGTCTGGTCAGTTGAACAAGGTGAGTTGACATCATCAGTTAACCCTGTTAACTATAAAGGGTTAAATCGCATGTTATATCATCATACAATTACCCACATTATGTGACAAGGGATGTTTCTGTGTAAAAATATAAAGGGTTCACAATGATCATCTCTAAGATGCAAAAAGTGTGTTGGTTTTTGTGTGTGTGTTAGTATTTGTGTCAATGATAGTAAATGACATATTATAAGAAGAAACAGTAATGTCAGATTAAAGGCACTCGCACTAATGTTTCATTTTGTTACATCACACCACTTTGGAGACTACTATCCATGTTTATCACTGGCCTTCTGCTAAACATCTCTGGAATGTTGTGCTTGAGGAGTCTTTGATTTTGCAAAGTAGGCCATGCTCCTGGATCCAACATCCTAAATGGTCCTGGAAAAACAATCCTATCCAATCAGATTTCAAGGTTAGGCTATGTTTGTTTGACAGGAAGGAATGTCGTTCCATGACCAACAAAAGATGATGACTGCTTAGCAAAATCACAGTCACATGGTTGTTAAGTAAATTGAAATATAAAGAAGGAAACTTCTGCAGCAAAACGTTCTTTATTGAAACACAATTAAACTTGTTATTTATTGAAATACACATTGCAAAGCAGCACAAAGGGTTTACTTCTTCCAAATGTTTACAATACCAGTGATTAATTCAATCAAGGACATACTCATATTGAATTCATGTAAACATTCTATTTGACTTAAAAATTAAAGATGTTTGCATCCAAGCATATAAAATTACTCCATGTAACTTATGTCATGAAATATTATGTAATATTATCCAAAAATGAGTGTACACAGATGCAGTAAAGAACTAACAGGCTACAAGACAGATGTGTTTATAGAAACAATCCTTTTCACCACTGCAGAAAAAGAAGCACAGTGTTTATACACATAATAATGTGTTTACATATTTCTGCTTCACAAAATAGAACCTCCTCTTAGTTATATTGTCTATAAACTTTGTCTTTACTTTGTCCATTTCATGCACAATATGTTTAGCTGTAATATATGACTGCAGTGGTATTAGGCAACACATTTTGTTTATTTCATACATCCTGAAAATGATAAAGTCTCTCAGTCCAGGAAAGGAATTTCCACAACCTCATGCTTTCTGATATCTCTATTATGCCATTAGTTATTCAAGAGGTTGACCCAACAAAACTGTAATATATAGTAAAGCTAATATCCTAAATTACCTTTAGCATTGATTTTCTGGTTTAATTTAGAGGGATATACTGTAGTATTTGCCTGTGTCCAGGTCACTGTTTAACATTCACCATGATGCTTCAAACCTCTGAAGCTCGGCTCAGGAAATGCGGTTGATCTCTGCAACTCTTATGTCAAGGCCATCAACAAAGCTCTAAAGCAGTAGCACAGCCCTCTGAACATGAGCACCCTATCTATGCTTGTATCTGACTGTACAGGGCCTATCTGGCTGTTGGGTTCCCACCAAATACAGAGGGCTCTACAAGAACCAGATACATATATTTATCAAGTCCGCATAAATAGAATATACAACACTAGTAAGTATGTAGACATTCTTTATATGTATACATTTCTTTGCATTACATGCAATGCAAAATATAAACTCAGATTGCATCTGGAAACAAATAATTCAATAGTCTCTAAGCTATGTCATTTTTCGTTCCAAATATCAATTTACTGTAACTAATATAATCCTGCTCAAATGTTTTGGGTTGTTAAGATATTTTAAATGTTTTTGAAAGTTTTTATCAAACTTTTATTTGATAAAACTACACTTAAACAGTAATATTATTGCAAATTTAAATAACAGGTGTTTATTTTAAGGTAATTTATAGTGTAATTTATTCCTGTGATCACAAAGATTTTCAGCACAAAAACTTTCAGCATCCATTACTCTAGTCTTCAGTGTCAGATGATCCTTTAGAAATCATTGTTGATTTGCCATTTAAGATACATTTCTTATTATTTTCAATGTAGATACACGGATACATTTTTCAGGACTTTTTGATGAATATAAAGTTCAAAAGAACAGCATACATGTGACTCTGGACCACAAAACCAGTCTTAAGTGTCAGTTTTTGAAAATTGAAATGTATACATCATATAAATAAGCTTTCCATTGGTGTATGGTTAATTAGGATCGTATAATATCTGGCCGAGATACAACTATTTGAAAATCTGGAATCTGAGGGTGAAAAAAAAAAACTAAATACTGAGAAAATCGCCATTGAAGTTGTCCAAATGAAGTTCTTAGCAATGCATATTACTAACTAAAAAATTTTATAATATACACCAGCAACTTAAGACCGGTTTTGTGTTCCAGGGTCACATATATAGTAAATAATATATATATATATATATATATATATATATATATATATAAATATGTGTGTATGTATGTATGTATGTATGTATGTATATATATATATATATATATATATATATATATATATATATATATAGATCAATTTAATGCATCCTTGATGAATAAAAGTATAAAAATCCTTAAAATGAATTATTAAATAATTTTTTATCAATAATTTTATATTTTATTATATTTTTTGGTATTGTTCTGCCTGGGTTTAATAATAAAAATGTTAAAGAATGAAAAGTATTTATCAATTTATTAAACATTTATCAAGTTGCTGTAAAAAAAAAAAATCTGCCTCCAAAGCTATAAATTTATGACAAATGAAATAAATGAATGCATGATTCATATCTAGAATAGATCCACGTTCCTTGTATGAACTTAGTCGTTGGTGGGCGAAATTTACAAAGCTATTTTTGGTCTGGCCTGAGAAATGCAAGGGTAAAGAGGAGGCCGCTGCTTAAGCATTAGATTGGGCTGTTGTTGCGTAAATACTGCCATAGGAACACATCTGGAAATGATTAACCTAATGCCTACTTTGATGTCGTCTCTTTCAAGGCTTATTTACCATTCTCCATTGGACGTTACTCTTTCTCAGGCCACTTACCGGTTTCGGTACTGGATCCAGCGGGATGAATTCAAACTTGTAGCGGATGAGGGTCACAAACATATGCAATTCCATAACGACGTACCACCTGTTGACACAATAAGTTACAAGTGCTTCTTGTTGTTTCTTTCATTTTCATGTCCTTTTTCTCAGATTTTTTTTCTAGATTTTCTTTTCAAACTCATTGTGCTGAATTGCTCATCACTTCACAAGCCAGCTTGAATAGCACTATGTCTATTAGTATTCTGATGGAATATTGCATGCTGTCTAGCTGCCATTGCACCCTCCCTCGGGTGCTGCCGAACACTGGGAAAACTGTGATTTAAATCGCAGGTAGAAAAGCAAAATGTGAATGAACGTCATGTTTTGCGTTCAAATTCCAGGTGCTTTCATAGCCACCGTGGCCTTATTTGGAGACGGATAGGGGAATATCAGATAAATTGAAGTGAAGAATTAAGCCACAGAGAACAAGATGGTTCCTGGGTGAGACACAGAAAGGAATAATGAGAGGCAACAAAGGGAGGGCGAGAGATGCAAGTCATGTTTCTTTAAATAATCAGCCCAAATAACCTTGAGGGCCGTGACTCATTCAGGGGCACTGTGTTAGTGACGCAAGTAGCCAATCTCCTAAAATGATCAAAATCAGATTGGATTGAGCGAGTGAAAATGAAATACATAGGTTTGCCACACTCAGTGTACTAATATGACTGCATCCAGCCAAGAGATCTATACAAGCCGGAGTAATCATTACAAATACATATATATAATTCATTATTTGTTTTAAAAAAATGTTATTCATTATTAATTTTTTTATTAAGAAATTATTATTAACCCTTTGGTGCTGCTCACGTGGGGGTCAGAAATGAAAGAATTTTAATGAACTGATTGTATTTTATTAATTTGTATTTTAGTTTGGTAATGTCTTTTATTTTATTTAAGAATTTCTATTTTTAAGAGATTTTACGGTACTAAATTATATTTATGGAATAACCTGTTAACCACTTTTTGAGCAAAGACCTGAAAATGAAATTTCCAACTTAAAATGTCATACATCTTGATTTTTTATAAAGAAGACGTGGAAGTTAATTGTGCAAAAGTTAAAAGTGTGAAACTCAAAACAATTATAGAAATTAGTTTATAATAATTAAAAAAATACAAAAATATATATATTTTTTATTTTTACTACTATTCGTTTTCCAAAACATGTTTTAAGTGCTTAAAAGCCTAACCATAAATCTTAAGTATCAAAGCTGAAAATGATCTTTTAGTAAGATTTTTTTTGCCAAGTTTTTCCACTAGATGAAATTCACTTCCTATTCATTTCCGTTGTGTTGTTCACATAGAAAATGCCAAAACCTTTACAAAGTTCTATACCCTTGCGAGAAAAACAAAACAATTTTTTTTAAATGACCAAACAGAAGCAGAGGGTTAAAAACAAACCTTCATCCCCCTTTTCTCTATATTACTCTATATTACCTCTGTGTTACTTCTGTTTCTCCTTCTCATATATTCCCAGACTGATAAATGTAGATGCATCTGTTCTGGAGGGTTTTGAAAGGTCATTGGTCTGTGCTTATATATGCTTTTGATCGTCCTGTGCAGCTGGGAAAGTTCTCCCAGTCTTTATAAAGTTCTATTAATGTCATTCTGACCCCAGCCGTATACTCCCCAGGGCCTTCATGATTTCATCAGTAGGGGCCCAAAGGGCTGAGACATTAGGGCCAAGGATGCTCAGCACAACATAAAAGCAGAGCCTTGAATCTATATCAACATGGCAGTATACCAGGAGCAATAATGCACACTATCAATAATGTAGCTAAATGATTTACAAGTATCACCTCAAATTCAAATCACACCAGAGCTGGTAACGGCTATGAACTTTTTTGTGCCAGTCTCGTTGTAAATAACCTAAGGGAACTGACATTCTCAGCAATAGAGCCAGAGAGAAAAGATGGGCTAGTGCAGCTTGTGGCATTTGCTATACGCCAAGTTCAATCCGTAGTTTTCCTGCTACAGGCCAAAGAACGAACCAGCAAACATTGCTAGAGGGCAAAAATGCCCCCTGACTCACCAAAGGGGCTTCCAAATCTCAAACTTTTTTAAAAAAAAAAAGTATTTTCTTTTTTATAAAGTATTTCCTTTATCACAATATTCCTTTATTAATATCACCAGTTTGTTTATTCTTAACCAGAAGAGCATTATCTGAACTGGCCTGCACAAAGCCTTTTTTTTATGTTGCAAGATTTATCCTACAGTAGCTTTTGATAACTGTAATATAATTCCTGTCAGATTTTATTGCTAAATACAATTTTACTGCTTACTTAAACATAATCTTGCCTTTTTTATATATTTTTATATATTTATATATTTTTATATATTTTTCCCTACTGGAAAAAGAAACTAAAATGCAACCGGGTGAGTTGTGCACGGTTTGAAAACCGTCTTCATGAATGATGCAACAAGTTCAGTTGTGTTATTTAAGCAAAGTTCAGTAAAGTTTGAAACCAGCTGTCCAGTGAAAAAGAAACAAAATGCACAAAGAAAAAAATATAAAATTTAAAAATGAAGTTTTGTGAATTATAATAACTCAATAAATATATATATACACACACAATTATAGCATTTATAATTTATATTCAGTTTCTTGGAATACTTTCATTGAATGTTATTATTTTTTGAGTGTACATGATGATTACTTTGTATAAACATAAAGAGTTTTTATAACCTTCCTGGGCACTGAGTTTCCCCCCTCCAAATGCCACAAGCTCCTTTTAGTAGACATACTTTTCTAAATCTGCCTTTTCCCATCGTTCCTGTGGGAAGTGAAGTTTCATTAAAAATAATCCACTCAGGCGTGGGCCAGTCCAGAATATACCATTTAAGCCTGTCTTATAGCACTCTAAGATTTAATTTGATAAGACATATTTACAGTAATTTCTGAATAACTCTCTATGCAATGTCCATCTGTTCATTAATGTGGCTTTATTGTGGGCATAAATAAATAATTGCTCTTGAGTTGCATCAACAAACCTAGAAGTCTTTTGAACTGGTCAAAAAGTCCAACCTTCCAAGGTTTTCATAGATTCAAAACAATTAGTATATATATTTCTGATGTAAAGGACAAACTGAATGTCCATTTAGTTAAGCAACCATATCTATTCACTGTGTACAAATGTTTAGATTCCATTAAGGAAAAAGTGGAGAAAAAGACCCTTAAATTGAACACACATTTAAGTGCATTTCCACTGTAAAGAAGAGAGTTGATTTGAAACTAAATATATATTTTGCTAAAACAGCATTAAAAGCCTTTAGATGTAGGTCTAACCCAGTCTCTGTGAGCTGTGCTATTTCCTTGACATTAGTAGACAGAAGTGTAATGGAACCCTATAGGTGTTTGCCGGAAGGTTAACTGTCAGGCCTTCCTTGAACACATACACAGACCTATTATTCCTGTTTTAATGGAGCACAGCTGGAGTTTTCAAGCACATTGTGACCAGCAGCCTCTGCAAGACTCTGCAGCTTGCCAGACAAAATGGAAGGAGGAAGTTTTATTGAAAGAAAATTGCAATAAAAGGGATGCAGATTCAATCATAGAGCAAAACAAACTGCGTTTAATAAAAAAAAAAACTAAAAAAAAAAAAAAGTACAGGCACATTTAATAAAGCACTTTACTTGCTGTAAAAAAGCATTTTATGAGCATGTGTCTTGTGTCTATTTTATTTTGGTTTATAGAGGAATTTGTGTTAATCTCATCCTGTGGCTGAGGTCATTCAGAAAGGTGAAGTTACTCACAGGATTGAAATCTTCCGGGACTGGGAAATACTTGGTTTCGTTGAGCCCAGTAGGGAGACAACATCAGCATATCTCCAGGTGGAATAACATAATTCTGAAAAGCAGAAAACATGCATAGAGTTGTTTTAGCTGAGAATTAAGCATGGCAATGTTTGCTTTGTAGCCTGTGTAAGTCAAAGAGCAGATCTCTATATATCTCTGTATAACTCTATACAGGCTGCACTTATAGACCTGTGCATAAAAACACTGATATAAACTGCATTGTGCGCTGAATTATCGGTTATGGCTGACCTGTGATTGGAGAGAGACCTCGCTACTTTACAAGTGATGGCTCCAGTGGCCCTCAGCCGAATGGCTTCCATGATACACCACTTCACATATGGCATGTGCTGTAAGTCAAATAGGGTCACCTTTGTGTTCTCTTCATCTTGAATGCAAAGCAAACACACAAGCACTAAGTGACTACCTTACTGCTTGTGTGACTAAGTGACTGTATTTAACAGTCATGTGCTAGGGTGTTGTGCATATAAAGGTGCGTAAATGCACCTCTTTGTGCAATATGCAAATCAGGTTTTCTAGTGTATATGGGAAAATTTGTCATATACTTACAAAAATATTCTGTAAGGCTTGTTAAAGACAATGCATGACAGTTTGCTGCCCTCTAGTGGATCTTGGGGGAAGTTACAAATATAAGAAGTTTCACAATGTTGAATATATGTATTTACAAGTTGAAAACCAATGGTTTTGAGATATTGGTTTTACCTTGGTCTTGGTCTTGGCAGCATTGATCTGATCCATTGCAATCATATATGCTTTAGGATTGGCCAAAATAAAAGCAATGGCCCAAAATGTAATCTAGAATAAATATAAATGTTAGTTCTTCAGAAGAAACATATGCTGATATGCGAGGCCTTTAGTTGATTACTTTTCAAGTAACTTATAAAAATTATTCAGGAGACTTATTGTGTTTCATAATTGCAACTTTCAGTAATATTGCAGCAGTAGCACTCACATACATCAAGATGAACATGTCTGCAAGTTATATACAGTCATATACAAATCCTTCATCATACGTTGTGAACTTCTCTAGGAACTAGGAGAGCTGCATCGGCCCAGTAAGTTGCTCATTACTGCTGGATATATAACACTCCTGAAAACAAGGAATGAAGTGTTTAATACAGTTTTCAAATAAAGTTACATTACTTGATTTGTGTATTACACTGCACTGCTATTTATTTTTACTAATTTTGGGGTGCAGATTTCAAAAATAGTGCCTGCTGTCCCTCAAGCTTGACACACTTTTCTGGATGATTTCATAGCATTTTTGCTTTCGACAACCATATGTAAGGTGGGATTCAGTCCCTTAACAACAGAAAAACTGACACAAAGAAGACATGATTCTTATCTTGGGTGTTTTACTACATCCAAACAATGACAGAAAATTACAGTATTTATAAATGTGTTCATTTTAAGTTCTTTTTACATGAAATGGAGCATTTGAATATATTTTCCCACTCCATTGCAGACTGTAAGTTAAATGATACATTTTGAATACTTCTTGTAACTTTTGACATTTAACTGCTTTGGTTATTTTGATAAATTCATTCTAGCTGATACATTTGTAATTGTTGTACACTGTGAAAAGTTCTAATATTCTGAACTCAGCATTTTCAAATTAGGTAATATTAGGCATTTTTTTGCAAAGCTGAATTTTGTTATAGCTTATTTATACTCTATATATCATAAGATAGTATATCTTATCATAAGATTTCATATCATAAGATATGAAATATATCTTTTTTTTTTTTTGGACAGTATGAGTGCAACCAGTTAATCAAAATTTGCAGGGGAGGAGATGGACTTCTGGACCCATGGCAGACCAACCCTGTATGATTTATGCCAAAACTGTAACCATCCTTTTCAATTACATTTTATATTTAATTTACATAACTAATGATCTGGGGGAAAATGTTACAATCCATGAAATCAGGTGTCGGTGTCACTTGCATAAACAAAAATATATATGCAAATCTTATATGAAAAAAAAATCTATATCCATATGCAAACCATCTATACAGACTATACAAAGATTCTTTATTCAAGTAATTTCACAAATGCAAAGGTGCTTTGCCAAATTCGAAAGCAGCACCAAACCAAGGTATCCAGCTTCCCATACATGGAGGAGCATTTGGGATAACTTATTTTGCCAAAGAGAAGATGAAAAGAAATAATCATAGTAGACACAGTCAAAATTAAAGTAATCCATTCCATCGCACCCTATCTATGCGAGTGATGCTCGTCTGGAGCGCATATGATGAGTCTGTGTCAAAAGGTCCTGTTAACATATCTTATAACACTGATTCTCCTATCTGATCGGATTCCTTCATTATTGGGAATGATCAGTACCTTGAAACGAAATCCTCCCACAACACAACTGACCCCTCCCACTATGAGCAACACCGTGTGACGTCATAACACTAACCCCTGCTTTTCTAGCTTTAGCACCTCCTACCAAAACGCTAACCGCGCCCACTATCTATCTATCTATCTATCTATCTATCTATCTATCTATCTATCTATCTATCTATCTATCTATCTATCTATCTATCTATAATATATATATATATATATATATATATATATATATATATATATATATATATATATATATATATATATTAAATTAAATTAAATCACTCGCTATACAATGTAAAAATGACTTGCAATACAGTAAAATAGAAGATTTCTAATTACCAATATATTTAATATCTGTTCTTTACGAAAACGAATTCTCTATATGTATTAAAACAGATTTTTGTTTAGCTAAATTTGCTTTGTATGAAACAGCAAATTTTCGAAGCACGCTAGCTGACGGCACATCTGTGACGCCACACTCCATCCGGGTCCTCAGCGCTTGAGCCATGACGTCACGGGGTCCAGGAATGGCGGCGCTGTCTACAGAGCGAAGCAGCCCGAAGAGCCCGAAACTTTATTCCTAACGTCACTCAGCGACTACACGAGCTCCATCGCTCCACCGACGGCCATATCATCCTCTTAAAGAGCCAGCGCGACAGCAGAACCCAGTCTCGACGTTGTTACAGCTGAATTTCGACGTCTCAGGCTATATTAGTTTGGTTGACTTTGCGAGGGCCAAAAGACAAGAGCACAGACAGCGACTAACGGTGCATATAAACAACAACAAGCGCCCCTAAACACCCTCTTTGAGTCCGCCCATTTCACAGAAAGATCTTACTTGTGTTTGCCTAGTTTCTTGATTTGCTCATACCCCGAAAGGCACGGCACTGGCCTGATAAGGTGAAGCCACCAGCTGCGGGTTTGATGCCACGATGGAGAGTTTAACACTGAGCGATGTCGAGCAGAAATATTACTCTGAACTCTTCCTCTTCTGTGATGTGGATAACACCAAGAAAGTGGCTTCCAATGGCAAAGTTCTGGACCTCTTCCGGGCGGCCCAGCTCTCAAACGAAGTGGTCCATCAGGTATAGTATACATCTGATTCAGTAATGTGTGTATTAGTCAACAAATCTTTGTTGCTATGTTTATACACTTTAGTAAGTTGAACTGATGGCTTGGGTACATTGTTTCAGACATGCTCTAATGGATAATTTGGTGATGTCAAGAGTGTTTAGACGGATCTAAAGAATTAATATCATTGTTGGTGAGTTGCACAGATAAAGGGTGATGCATCTGTAGGGTTTAACTTTGTTTCCTGTTGTGCAAGTCTGTAGAATTATTAGTTGCGCCTGCTTCCTCTTAAATATCAGCATAAATAGTCATTTTCTGTTTTTGTCATGAGATCTATACACAACTGGTGACCCAAGAAAGGTGATTTTTCTCACTTATCAAAGTATTAATGCCAGAAAGAAGGTTTGGTGTTATGCACAATGTGTGACCCTTTGTTGTGGAATGAGTCAAAACGGTCTAATTTATTAACTATATTTCCGTTTAGAATATTTGACCTAAGTCTGCACCTTTTGGAGACTCCAGACATGGTTGTTGGTTCTTGAAGTGTCATTGAGAGATGTTTGTTTCTTCACTGATGCTGGGTGCTGATTTACTCATCTGTTGCTATAGTTAGCATTGTTAGAGCATAACAAGTTTCAAATACTTGTGGTCTTCATAGTCTAGTTGTTATAGATTTGTGGCCAGAGTTTCTTGAAGAGATGTGTCCATGAGTTGTTAGTGACGACTGCAACTTTTTATTTTGTTGATCTTGTCTGAGCAACAGTTTTATTAATCTGTTATACTTAAGTAATTGTAAGGGCATATCATTAAAGGTTTACTTGTGTAAAATGTCGTTTCTCTACTAATGGATTTCTAATGTTTCATTAATTTTACATCAACATTTTGCAATTTTAAGATTGATAACTGTGCCAACTTGCCTGATTATCATTTATGTATTTTAAATATGATTAGTTTTCTGGTTTAAGTGAGTTGTATTATTAGGTACGTATACTGCCTTTACATTGGTGATTGACCGAACTGTTGTCTAATACAAGAGACCCATAGTGGATAGAGTTACAGACCCTTTGTTACATACTGTAAAATGTGAAGTGTTTTATACTATGCCTGGCCTATAATATCATCTGTGTAACACACCATAATAATGTATTTATATAAACTACAGTCAAAAAGCTATTTCTAACAGCTTCTGTTCTTTTCATCAAAGAATCCTGAAATCTATCACGGTTTCCACACAATATTTCACAGCACAACTGGTTTTTCACATTGATAATAATAGTGAATATTTCTTGAGCGTCAAATTAGCATAAAAGAATAATTTCTGAAGGATAATTGTGACTCTGAAGACTGGAATAATTGCTGCTAAAAATACAGCTTTGTAATTGCAGGAATAAATTAATATTTAAAGTCAATAAAACAAAATATAAATATTGTGTTTGTTGTTGTTGTTTCTGAAAAAGTATATTATGCTCACCAAGGCTGCATTTATTTTATATATATATATATGTGTGTGTGTGTGTGTGTAAAAACTAGATGAGATCAAATAATTGGCAGACTGTTGTGTTTCACTGTTCATTAAATGTTTTTTCGGTTATCTCAAATCCAGCTTAGTGCTTTATATCGTGTGTTTGTTTGAAGTCACATTTGGTCATGCTATTGAAGATTCACCTTTGTATTGTAGATGCTATTAAGGTCAGTTCATCTGATTGATAGTTCTATTTCCATTGTTCTAGATTACTGAACTTTGTGGGGCCACACGTCTCGGTCATTTCGGTCGAAGTCAGTTCTACATTGCACTGAAGCTCATTGCATTGGCCCAGTCTGGACTGCCCCTGCGCGTGGAGAGTCTGAACAATGGTGGGTAGCAAAAAACCTTCTGAAACCCTTTTATTGATTCTGCATGTGTTTACCATATGCACCAAATCAAAATGCACTTTTAATGTAAAGTTATCCTTGTACATCCTTATATTTTTATAGACCATCATTTCACAAATGAATCCATTGTGGCAGTTGCAGCCCATTACATAACAAGAATTAGAGGATAATCCTACTGCCTCTTCCATGAAAAGGACTGAATGTGTATATTGCAAACTCAAGAGCTTTTGTTAATGCTAGTATTTAGGTTGAGTCCTGGAATAGTATTTTGTGCATTTAAGTGGCTTGTATTTTTTTATTTATCATTTTTTTGCATTTGTATATTTCTGTGAAATGTTGGTTTGTGCCTTTTAAGCCAAAATGCAAATGCTCCTGTTTGTTCATTGACTATCATGACTGTTGTATATAAACCCAGTCTCTGACAGGAAGCCCTGTGCAAAAGCACTACATTAATCTTGGGAACTTAGACACAAGGCCTTGTAAAACAATGAGGAATTGACAGCGGTATTAATAAGCAGGAAATAAGATCTGGCCCGTAGCCCTGAAGATACTTTTGCTTTTTGCTTTAAAAAAAAAATTGATTTCAGTTACATTAATTTTAAAGTTATTAATCAAAAATGTCGTCCTCTTATAGTCAGCTGTAGCAGTCAGTATAGTAGTGCTTATTTTAGCACTGTTTTATTAGCACTTAGTTGAATATTAAATCTGTCTCTGTTGTGTTTGCAGTCAGGGATCTGCCCCTCCCTCGCTTTGTGATGGGCAAGAACGAGCAGGAGATGAGGCATGCGGTCATGTTTGCAGACACAGAGAACCAGGGGCCCTACCTACCCAGACCTCCAGGCCGAGTGCAAGCCAAAAAAGTGTCAGCGCATGAGATGATTCAGCCCTGTGTGCCCACCGTAGATCCACAGGTACTACAGCATACATCCTGCATGCTGTTATTGAATATGTGACAAAATATGAAATCAGTGCATTAGGCTTTATGGGATAAATTTAGCCTGCTAGATCTGTCACTGTCTCTTATGTAGTAAATATTTATTAGACAGCAGTATTGACAAAAAAAAGGAAAATCAGCCTTTGCTCTTGATTTTGCTCTTTTATTTGTCATCATCTGGGTGTTGTGTGGTATTGGTTAAAGCGTTGATCTGATGGCTGAAGAGTTACATTAACTCAATGTTCAATATGTTCAATAGCGTCTATGTATTAAGTGTCCTGTTTTGGATATGTAAAATGACTATTTATTTACTTCAACGTGTATAACTGCTGCTCCAAGGCCATCTGTTATGCTGGAAGTCTATAAAGTTGCTAAGTAATTAATTTTGTTTATCTCTGGCTGCAGCCGGACACCACATCTCCTGTAGTGTCACCGCACCAGTCCCCTCCCACCTCGCCCCATGCGTGGAGGAAGCACAAACGCCAGGCCAGCGGTGGAAACGTTGACAGACAGCCCTCAGTGCCAGGAGTTGTTTGGCCACCTTTTAGAGAAGCACAGCCAGGTCCTTAATGTTTAATAATACAATCATACATAGATCACACAATAACCTTCCTTACTAACATTAACAAACTATGTTATTTTATGTATTTATTCAAACATTATAATGTAAAATTGAATGTGGTAATTATTTATTAATGAAAGTTATTATAAAATAGGCAATCCTGAATATCAATTATACTTTTGGATTTTTGAAATTAAAGGTCACATGATGTTCTTACTAAATATTCAAGATGTGTAATTTGTCATATGGATTCGTTCTTATCCTTTTTTAAAACTGTTATCTATTTCTCTTTCTGTCCTCCTTTTCTTTTTCTGTGTCTTGTTTAAGGACCAGTTACAGGTGATGGGCTGTGGTCCGCCCATTCACCCCCTCCTGTCCAGGAAAGTTGGGTCAGCTTTACAGACACGCCCCCCTCTTGCACACTTCCAATGCATCCCCCATCAGCTCAGGTAATGCAATGCAGGCCTCTGTTTATACATTTGTTAGGTATACAACATGATCTGTCACCACTAGCCTGCTGTAACCAGGGCTTCTGTGGAGGAACAGATGGCTACTGTTGTGTTTCCAACAACACAAAAGCAGACTTTATTAAATATTTGCTGAAGCCCAAATGTTCAGAGAATTACTGGTCATACTAGAAATTTGAAAAGAAGGTAGTTGTTTAAAGGGGTCATATTATGCCCCTCTTTACAAGATGTAAAACAAGTCTCTGATGTCCCCAGAGTGAGTATGGGAAGTTTAAGCTCAAAATACCCCACAGATAATCTTTATTGGTTGTTGAAATTGCCACTTTTAGGAAATGAGGCAAAACGTACCATTTTTGTGTTTGTCCCTTTAAATGCAAATGAGCTGGTGCTCCCGCCTCCCTTTTCAGAAGAGGGCGGGGCTTCAAGAGCTCATGCTCCGGCAAAACAGGACAATATCACACAATCTGACCACTATGTAATTTAACCACCATGTCCTCGGTGGTCTGTGGATACTCCTATGTTAGTTGATGCATCCCAACACGACATTTGTAATGCCTCTTTGACGCTGATATTGTATCTCCAGCAGCTACAGCAAGAAAACAGTAATGGCGGACTGCTGCTCCTCACTCAGGTCTGTGACTATGCTAATAGGGCTGCTTTGTGACATCACAAACCCCGGAAAACAACGCTGTAGTCCAAACGAGCCGTTCGTTGTAGTTCTTGAAAAGGGATCTTTTTGTAGTAGACTTTGAGATTTATAACTTTGTAGATCTCTTTTATACCCAAACATACACACTACACACTCACTAAAATTCAATAAGTGAAAAGGCATATAGGACCCCTTTAAAATGTTAAAGATAAATAAATATATATTGTGTATTAAAAGCAAGAATTTATTTTAATTAAAATACTTTTATTCAGCTGGAATAATATAATGACAATGACAATGACTAGATCCCACTAGATCCCTTCGGTCTTCCAACCAGGATCTATTGTTTACTCCAAAGTCGAGGCTTAAGTGCAGGGGAGACCGGGTTTTTTGTATTGCTGCCCCCAGGCTTTGGAACACCTTGCCACTGTCCATTAGACAAGCCTCTTCTCTTAATATTTTTAAGTCCAGGCTAAAGACATCTGTTTTTTGTTTGTTTGTTCGTTGTGTGTTTTTCTCTGTTTTTAATGACCTAATGGAAAGCACATTGGTCGACGGAAGTTGTAGTTAATTGTGCTATATAAATAAATTGTCATTGTCATTGTCAATATAAATATATTACAAAATCTAATTCTTATTTTTCCCTGTTCTTTTGCTCCAGCCGGAGAGCACAACAGTACGGACTGTGCCGTCTTCAATGACCACAAATGAAATCCAAAGACAGACCAGTGGTTATGATGACCCCTGGAAAATCACAGATGAGCAAAGACAGTATTACATAAACCAGTTTAAGACCATTCAGGCTGATCTCACTGGTTTCATCCCTGGTTAGTGAGACCTTGTTTTGAACAGTAACTGCCTTTATTCTGTTTTGAAGTTTAAAGCCTAAAAATTTATGCATTCTCTGTTGTTCAGGTTCAGCCGCGAAGGAATTCTTTACGAAGTCGAAACTGCCTATTCTTGAACTGTCTCACATTTGGTAAGTAGTTGTACATGAGTTACATTGTCTCTCTTTGTTCATTTTAAATGACCTTGGTGTAGATTGCCTGAAACACGTGTAACCAAGAACTCATGCACATGTTGCCACTCCATAACAGCATTGGTAAATAATCTTATCCATTTGCATTCGATTTGTTAATGTCCTGACTTTGAATCACCTGTTTATTTGTGCCTTAAAATATTCAACAGCTCTGTATTGATTGACCTGCTTTACCTTGCAGGGAGCTATCAGATTTTGATAAAGATGGTGCACTGACCCTTGATGAGTTTTGTGCTGCGTTTCATCTTGTGGTAGCCAGGAAAAATGGTTATGACCTTCCTGAAAAGCTCCCCGAGAGCCTAATGCCAAAGCTTATTGACTTGGATGACTCAGCAGGTAAGCAGTAAAGCCTCATGCCAACCACAGCTTCAGATTGGGAAATATGCAGCCCAGGTATTTCATAATGTTTCACAGATCTGCATACAGAGTGCTTTTTAAAACCTTTTCTGAATATGATATGTGGAAAGTGCCATTTCCAAATGCACATAGGTATATTAAGAAATACTTCTGTGGCATTGTAACAATAAGTTTTTGTGACCACTTGCTGGTGCTCTTTTCAGACACAAACATTGCCTTTCAAAAGTTTGAGGTCTGTAATTGTTTTATTTCTTTATTTCTTTATTTATTTTTCAAAGAAATTAATACTCATACATTAAATTGATTGCAGCTGACAGTAAGACTTTTTGTTGTTACTAAAAAAAGCTAAATAAATAAATGGTGATCATTTGAACTTGCTCCAAAAAAAAAAAAAAAAAAAAATTCACAACACACACACTTTCAACAAAAACATTAAACAGCACAACAGTTTTCAACATAATAATTATTAGAAGTGTAAATTGGTCACTAAATCAGCTTATTAAAATTATTGGTGACATTTTACCACAAGGTTTCATTAGTAAAGGTTAGTTAGTGTATTAAATAACTTGAACAATACATTTAATAAATTATTCATCTATACAAATACAGTCATTCAATGTTAGTTTGTTAATTCATAGTTTATTAACTAATGTTAACAAGCTCAACTTTTGATTTTAATAATGCATTAGTAAATGTTGTAATTAACATGAACTAAGATTAACAAATGCTGTAGAAGTATTGTTCATGTTAAGTAAAGTAGTTAACTAATGTTGACTAACAAACCTTTATTGTAAAGTGTTACCAAATTATTTCTTATGGATCATGTATCTCTGAAGATGGAAGAATTGCTGCTGAGAATTCAGTCTTGCAATCACAGGAATAAAATACATTCTAAAATATATTAAAATAGAAAAGTTATTTTAAGTTGTAATAATATTGATATTGTGATTTTAAATGTTTACTAGGGATGCACCGGTTCTAGAACCGGACGGTTTTTGCTTAAAATACGCGATCGGCAATAGGTCTGTTTTTTTTTTTTTTTCTTCCTTCTTCGGACGATTTTTCAGGACGTGCACCCATGTGCACAGACTACATTGTAATCATTCGTTATCATGTAATTTGTGTGGCAGTATTTCGAAATCTGTAACACAATGAAAAAAAAGTGTTTCATTCAATTAAAAGATTTTAGGGTAATGATTCACATCTATAATTTTTAACTTGAGACACTTTATTTTTAATTGGCTCAAGTAAAAAAAATATAGATATGAATCATTAACCTATTTTTTTTAATTGGATGAATGAAACACTTTGCATCTTTGTTTTATTCGCACCAACATTATTTGATTTTAACATTTTGGAATAATTTATTTATATAGCATACTTTTATTTAGTCTCACTGGTAAAGACCTTTTTTTTAAATTTAAAACCAAATTTAAAAACTAAAACAAATCATGAATGCTGCTTAAGAAACATCTTATTGAATGTGTGTTGATTTGTGTTGTTTGGATTGTAGAACTAGGCAGTTGTTGCCTTTTAATTTCACATGGTTACAGTTAATCTTTTAATTTAAGGCAAGTTCTATGTAGTTTCAACCCAATTCAAATACAAACGCTAAATGCTGATGTCTGTACCAGCTATGTTTGTATTGGATGTAGGCTGCCTACTGAGCAGAAAGCCAGTTTGACCTATTAAATACCAAATAAACATCTTGTTTATGCATACTTTCCTTCTTTCTTTGTTGCTTAAAGAAAAAAAAAAATCGGAAATCGGTATCGGAATCGCCCAGTTTGCTTGTAAAAAATCGGTATCGGAATCGACAAATTTTTACTATATTTTTATCGAATAAATACAGCTTTGGTGAGCATTAGAGGCTTCTTTAAACAACATTGGAAAAAATGTCAACCCAACCCTTTGAACAATAGTTATATGCTCAGTTATTGTGTGGATTTTTATATTCTCTCTGCTATTTAACATAGACACAAGTTTAAACTGTTTTTAACATTTTCTTATAACCAGGCTCACTACAATAGTGCTAAAGGTTTTCTAGCCACTGTTCTGACTTGCAATAAAAAATTTTGTCCAAAATCTCAGTCCTCATAATTGCATATGAATTCTAAAATATGTTGCAATTGGATGGGACTTTGTCTTTTCCAAGAATTTTTGTTTCATTGTAGACCGAGAACAAACTTGCTACTAATTCCAATATTTTAATAACAGCTTCATAGGAAGCGAGCCTGTATCTTAGCAACATTTTGCCCTTGGGATCTTGAGAATCCTTATGAATTTTTATGACACATATGACCTTTTATATGCAGTATTATTCTGCTTATTCCATATTTATGCTGAATAACGTTCAGGTGTCTGCCTGTATGTTTTCAGGAGTTCCAGAACCAGATCCTGAAGTGGGCTTTTCTGCTTCTCCTGTGGAGGTTACTCCAAATAAATCTCCTTCCATGCCTTCCCTGAACCAGAACTGGCCTGAGCTCAACCAGAGCAATGAGGTTAGGACTTTGGTGTTCTCAATGTACCCTACCCCTTTCACTCCTATTTGTAATTTGTAGTTCTATCTGCCTTCTGTCTTTATGGGAAAATGAAACTAATACACATCTGGTCAGGAGAAAAATGGTGCCAGTGAAGCACACTTCATCCAGACATGTAACACTCTCATGTTGAGGAATGTGGTGGCCTTGTAGTCAAAACTGCTGACCTCTCATTTTTAAAATAAATCTTTTAAGTCTTAGAATAACCTCCTGGACTACTTTTAATGGAATACTCAATAATGTGACACATTTCCAAGTAAAAAAGAAATATTTAGTGGAAAACAATACCAGGATTTGATTGGATCGTGGCCATTTTATACCAGCACAATGGGCTACAATGTTATTGGTTGACATTATTTTTCAAGGTTATGTCAGCATAAAGCCATTTTGGATGCAGAATAAAAATTAAAAAAAAGATTTGTAACACATTTAAAATAAAAAATGCCATTCTGCCACATAAAACATGCATTGGTAAATAATTTGACAAAATTCATATCAAAATGATGAGATACATAATTATGACATGCTCAGATCACAATGGCAACTGAAGAGGAGTGTATTCTGTTGCTTATTTTACATCGGCGGCAACAAAGGCAATGCAGAGATAGACATTGGTATGTTCGCACTTTAAATAAAAAAATAGATCAGGATGGGGAGTTTGTGTCTCTGGTCACGCCATAGTATTGCGTGCATTTTGATACGCGACAAGCTGATGCACGCAATACTATGGCGTTGTCGGTGGGGGCGACATTGCAAGTATTGTAAATTAATTCAAGTATATTGTGTTTACAGAAGAAGAAGGTTTGACGCATAATTGCGGCCGAAGCGTAACGATGCGTAGCCTCGGGGACGCGTATGCGTACAGATGCGTTGACTATGAAACGACCCTAAATCAGAATTATGAGATAAGAAGTCATAATTATGATTTTAAGTAATTTCAATTTTTACGTTAAAATCATGATTTACCAAAGCATTATTTTTTTCTCATGTATTGCAGAAATTGGTTTCAAACTTTTCCCTACAAAATAATTATTAAATATTCCAAAATAGGACTGGGGACATTTAAGAAAGCAATTATTTTATTGGAATATTAAATGATTTTACATATCCCAGCTTAATAAGTAGTAAGTCATTTTAAGTAAAATATTTATTGGTTCATTTTGAAAAATGTTATTTTGAGCATCCCAATGACACCGCTGTATTAGCTCAATGTCAGAACAGATTTTATCTGTTGGGTCGACCAATGTCAGATGTGAAGACCTATTCAAATAGTCTTTTGACTGAAATTATACACTTCACCCTTAAACTGGTCAGTAACATTTTGATCTACAAGATCTAGTTATTTTCTTTTGATGACTACAGCGTGTTTCTTCTAAGCTGATCCTTGTTATTGGGAAATAAAATGTGACATTCTCCATCTCAGCCTGTAAGGCCATTAGGAAGACAATTGTTCCTCTGTGGTCACCAGAGAATATGCAGCAGAACAAATCACGGGTTTCTCCTAACAATCAGTGGGCGGAGAGGGCAATCTGTTGTTGTATTATGGCTTCTGTTTGCTCGTGTGAGGAGTGGATTTGCTCCACCTTGCTGACATGTCTCTGCTCTGTCTCTCCAGCAGTGGGAGACTTTTAGCGAACGCTCCTCAAGCTCTCAAACTCTGACCCAATTTGATTCTAACATTGCACCAGCTGACCCTGTAAGTCAATCACTCAGTGCTCTTTCATGATTAATTATATTCATTAACCCAATACTCTGTGAATTCTCTCTGAGAGTGCATGTCCTCAGGATGAATTCATAGCCACAGTGCCATCATCAAATGATTCATTTTTGTTCTACTTTTGCTTGCTGAGCTTATCGATTATTCTTTCATGCTCTTTCTTTCATACTGTATCATGTAATCCAAGTGACGGTGTTGTGATGCAATGTTTGTTTATTGTTACTTGGTGCCAGGTCTTAACTATTCCTTGTTCTTCTTTATAAATGAGATGATGAATCTTCATTAAGTTCAGTGAATCTTACGTGACCGCAACAGTTGATGTGCTTGTTTCATTGTAGGATACAGCAATAGTCCACCCTGTGCCCATTCGTATGACACCCAGCAAGATCCACATGCAAGAGATGGAGCTCAAGAGAACTGGAAGCGGTGCGTCCATTTTACAGTGAATGTTACAATTTTGACTGCATTTTAAGCTGTAACATTTTAACTTTTTGTTCTGCAAATTCATCCACCTGTCTTTTTTTTTTTGTTATTTTTGGTGTATTGTCTTTCTTAATCACTATTGCTTTTGCTCATACTTGGGGTTGGGGGTTTAGAATTTTTTTTAAATATGATTTCCCCCCCTAGAAATCTCATTGACTTGCATTTGAAGAAAGGACCAAAAGCCATGATTTGCATATCACAGAGGTTTAGTTTTTTTTTTGGACCTGAACAAGGAAGCAACCAACCAAAACACATTAGCAGCCATCTACAGCACCTTAGAATTACTGTATGTCTTTTGCATAAAATATGTAACTTTCAGTTTTGTAACTTTCAAATTTGTTATAGGACTCTTTCTTCCACAATAATCTTATCATTGACATACACTACTGTTCTAAAGTTTAGGGTATGGCAGATTTTATTCAGTGGTTTTGAAAGAAGCTTAGCCTGAATTTAATCAAAATGTAATATAAAAATATTACTGCAATAGAATATAATACTTTTCTATTTTAATATGTTTTAAAATGTAATTACAATTGTAAATTACAATTTCTTTAAAAATATATCTTACTGACTCCAGCCTTTTTAACTAGTAGCGTAGTTACTGCATGGACCTATGTAATAATTTGATTAGAAACCAATTGGATTACTCTTGGTTTTACAGATCACACACATCCAACAAGCCCGTTAATGGCGAAACCACCAGAACTTTCTGAGGAGACCAAGTTAGCAGCAGCTATTAAATTTCCTGGTACCACTGTTGGTAAGTACATCTGGACTATTCAACCATTTAACTGACTAGCAGCAGATCTTTTCCCGTAATTCATTGAGAGCCTTTACCCTTCCTTCTTACAGGAGATGGCTATAGCAGCTCAGATTCATTTACATCTGATCAGGAGCCCATTTCCAGTGCTGTGAACAGACAAAGGTACTTAACGTCTTGCAGTGGCACCAAATTCAGGCTCACTTTAATCTTTGTTTTTCTTTGTGTTTGTGGTGTTGTAGCTAGAAGGAAAGCTCAGATTAACATGGATAAGATTTAGAAGATCTGTATAATGCGATTTTTGCCACATCATGTTTGATTAGAACATAGTGTGATGTTTCCAGCCAAAAAAGATTTACAGCTCATGCTATAACAGGTCTCACTCTGGCACCTCCCCGGAAGGACTGAAGGTTGTGGCTCCGCCTCCACCTCCGCCACGCATCATTACCTCTCACTCACGATCCTCCTCTCTAGACATGAACAGAAACTTTGCTGCTGTCCCTGCAGGTATGCACACACACAAGCAGTTATGAGGTAACTCATAGCTTGTTGTTTTTTGGGGTGTGATTAGGAAAAGCTGAAGTTCTCTTTTATATTTACCTCTCCAACAGGTCCACAACAGCCAGGTGTAGTTGCCTTTCCCCCAGCAGTCCCTCCCAGACCACTGCCCACACAGGTATAGCCCAGTAGCTAGCAATTCTATATAAATTGCTTTCAGATAATTAGATAACTATTACACTTTTTATAGATTAATTCAATATGTAATGTTCAAATCCCCAGACATCAGTGCCACATGGTCACCGTTCGGTAGAGGGAGATGGTCTTCCGGCACATACCAGCACGTCACCCCAGCAGATGCCAGAACAACCCAACTTTGCTGACTTCAGCCAGTTTCAGGTTTTTGCTGTCGACCAGCCGGCAGATGATGGAGAGAAACCATCTGACAGTGGACAGGTACAAATGGAGCCATTTATTATAATGATGACAGATTATGAAGAAAAATCTTTGTGATGCAAAAAAAGAAAAGAAAATGCACAGATGGATTGTTTAAAAAGAAAACATTTCACATTACACAAGTAAATGTAAAAAGTTCTGTCTATATATGCACTAAATATATATGCGCTACCTTTCAGAAGTTTGAGATTGTTTTTTAATGTCTCTAATGCTCACCAAGACTGCATTTATTTGATGGAAAATACAGCAATATTATGAAATATTATTACAATTTAAAATAATTATTTTCTATTTTAATATATTGTAAAATTACGTTTATTCCTGTGATGGAAATGCTGATTTTTTTTTAGCAACCGTTACTCAAGAAACATGTATTATTATTATCAGTAATAAAAACAAAACTGTTGTTCTGCTTAATACTTTTGTAGAAATTATAAAAAACAATGTAAAGCTCTTAACTTTCACTTTTGCTGGATAAAAGTATTAATTTATTCATTTTTCCTAAAAAAAAAAAAAAAAAAAGTCTCTGACCCTAAAACTGTTTTTTATATATTATATATAGGCAGAGAGAAGTGCAGAAACCACCGGGACGATGAGAACAGCAAAGAATGAAGTTCAGGCAGAGGAACGAAATGCAAATTCTGTCAACTCAGTAAGCCATTCTCTACCAACCTCCTCTACCAGTCTTCATATTGCATATTACTTCAGCATTATAATTGCTCGATGTATGTTTTGATAGGCCAAAGTATCCACTCCATTGGCCCCACCCCCTAAACCTGTTCGTCGAAGACTGAAATCAGAAGATGAGCTCAGACCAGATGTGGAGGACCTTCCGCAAAAGTCTACCGTCATAGCCACTGTTCTAGCAACCCAGCCCTCAATTCCACGGTACGCTCGACAGTCACTCCATCACTTATTTTTTTATTGATCGTGGCATTATTTTCACAATTAAGCAATAAAAATCATAATAATGTCCTCATACAATAATATTTTTTATTATATTCATAATTATAAATAAATCTGAATACATATTTATATATGAACATAAATAAAATGCAGTATTTGTATGTGATATAATATACATATAATACAATATAATACATTTGTATGTGATATAATATACAATATAATACATGAGGACTAAAATATCTTTTAGTCCTCATGTATATACTGGATATTTTGTTGAGAGGTTTACCCCAGCGTTGATCACAATGTGTACTTGTACCCTAAAGTACACTTCCTCTTCCTGTTCTGTTTAAAATCAGGTCTATCGGTAAAGATAAGAAGGCCATCCAGGCTTCCATTAGAAGAAACAAAGAAACGAATACGGTTTTAGCCAGACTCAACAGTGAATTACAGCAACAGTTGAAGGTATTGTGAGATGTCATTGAATGGGACCACGTTTTTTTCATAACACGAGCTGTTCAAATGTCTGACAGTAAGCATTTTTTCCAAATTTTGTCTTCTTAGGACCTGCTAGAAGAAAGAATATCGCTTGAAGTGCAACTGGAACAGCTTAGACCATTTTCGCATTTGTAAAAAAAAGAGTGTTCAGATTGAATGTTTATGAGTGATTACCCCCGTTTTTTTTTTTTTTTTTTGAGTGGTCTCTTGGATCCTCTGGCAGGATGTCCATTTCACCCTTTCTCCACTCCTCTGCTGACTGTGTGAGAAGAGACACGATCGCTGCTTCCTCCAGACTGTTCTGTCTCACACAGCCATTCAGAGGGATGGGGTCCAGGAACAATATCCGTTTATGGCACTTTGATGAAACAAAGTCTGTGTAGTTGTGTGTGTAATACCCCAGACATTGCAGGTTCTGTTTAGCATGTGAGGCAAGAGCCTGACGTCATGGCTGGCAGGAGGCTGTAATTCTGGTAAACATGAAGGAGCCTCTTCCCCTCCTCTTCTCCAGAGTCCTGAGGCAGCTTGTCATGTTCTTCCATGTTAGAAGCACCGTGTGTGCTCAGACAATCATGTTAGGCCATGCACTGGTCTTAAAGAGGGGAGAACTGATTTTTGGGAGATCATACTATTTCAGAAGTACGCTTTAGAAAACTGATTCTGACATGCACTTGTTAAAGGGACAGTACACTAAAAAAATGTAAATTCACCCTCAAGTCTTTACAAACCCATATGACTTCTCATTAAAATCGAAAAGAGTGGCCAGGATATTCTTCAAAAATGTACCTTTTCTATCACATGAAAGAAAGAAAGAAAATCTTATGGGTTTTGAGCAAATTACAGAATTGTTTTTTTTTTTTTTTGTTGGATGAATTGCCCTTTTAATATTTCTTCTTAGGCCATATCGGTGGACAGCACAGCTGTGTGTGTTTGTTTCATGTGCGTGAGAGAGTTCGAGGATGACGGTTACAAATGTATGTCATCAAAAACGGCTTTCTTTTCTTCTCTTAACACACACTGTTGTGTTACTACAGAGCAACCTGTTCAACCGTGTACAGTTTTTCACCCCGAGATAGCAGATGTCCCTCTCTCAGTCTCAAATGTTGACTGTACCTCATGTAGTACATCATCTGATTCAGTCCTGCACCACACATTCAGTGCCATCATCAGTATGTAAACCTGAGACCTGAAACAATGACTGCACTTCCTCCACTTCGGCTTCCATCTGTCTTTTCTCGTCACTGTTTTTGCATGTCTTTCACAATCTCATTTTGTATAAAACGGCTCTTTACGATGAACCACTTGATTTGTATCCGTAACGTCTGAACTAATGTGACGGTTGTGTTGTTACATAGACTTGCACCATATCTTTCATCCGTTCATTTGTTTTGACTGATGTCTGTTGTTCTTTTACTCCTCCTTAAAGCCTTAGGTTCTGGTGTGCAGGTTTTCACAGTAATGTGCCCCCCCCCCCATGAGCCTTTTCTCCCTGCTGTTCAGGCTGATTTACTGTATCAGGGGTATGTTGTATATTGTATGATACACACCTTTTGATCTCATATGTAAATTTGCATTAATTGCTGACTAACAGCAAATATTCTATTTAATTGCTTATATATTGGCTGTGTTATCATAAATGTTTAACTGCATGGATGTGTCTCTGCAGAATGAACTAGCAGCTGTGTGATTTTTACACAAAATAAAAATGGCACAATATTTTAATAATTTCCTTTTTTTGTCAAGTGCTCCAACTGTTTTCCGATAGATTCACAGTTTCTCTTACTCCATTTGTCTTATTTCTTGTTACAGAAATAGCATCAATCTCTTGCTTTATAAGAGGTTACTTAACAACTCATTAGCATCTGTCTTTATCACAGAGTAGTTATTGCATTCGTTTAGCTGATTTGTTAAAAAATGATTCAAGAACAAACAAGGTACTGCTGTCTTTATGAGCGACTCAATTTTCACTTTGATTTGTTCAAAAACCCTGATACTGTAACGCCGCTAATATGTGTGTTGCTTGAAGACCCAATGGTTGATTCCGTTTAGACTTTGTGTGGAACCGTTTTCGTTGGTGGAGTAAAAATCTGTCAATATTATCTAGATGCATATTGTGTCGAAAATATAAGTTACTGTTAACTTCCAGTATGTTAAACCGATGTATAAAAGCAATATCACACTCTGTCATTCTGTTGGTCTTAATTAATGATTCAAATTATAAATAGTTTCAGTGTCTTGAAATTAGAGAACAGTCCCAGTGCGGTATACTTTAGCAAAGACTATTGTCAGTTTGGATGCTATATTTAATTTCACATGGATGAAAGCAAGACTGTGAGGAATATACTTAGACTTTACAATTTCATGCACTGTATTAAAACTGGTTTATGCGGTTTTTGTGTGCTGAAAGTTTTCCAGAAAGATTCATGTTTTGTTGGCTGAATCCATTATGGTATGGTATGTTGTTCAATCCACTGAACACACTGTACTTCGGTCCCTCACAGCCACATTTTAATTTCTGTCAAAATTGAAATACATTGTTCCCCCGAGTTAGGGCTGTGGTGTAAAACCACATTAAAACTCTAATTTGAGCCTGACCACTAAGATAAAGAATAGCAGTCTTGCTATTGATTAAATATTTTTTTAATTCAATATTGAGATGAATTATTCATTTATCTAATTCAGGCAGAAGCTATTAATTCAAGGGAAAATAAAATGTTCCGTGATAGCACAACTTAATACCATTAGAGCAGAAGTGAGTGCAGAACACTGTAGAAATAATTTATTTTAGTACAATTACTGATAAGGCTATGAATTACTCTTCATGCTCTCAGAAGAGATGTGTCTTCAGTCTTATTTTAAAGGTTTCTGCTGTTTGGATGGAGATTGGAAGTTTTCCCACCAGCGGAGGGAAAGTGAGTAAAGGGTATAGAAGGTGACCTTTTACATTTATTAAAATTAGTGTTAAATTGTCTTGCTCTAACTTTTAGCTTATTAAGAGATGAGGAAAATATGGAATTGTGTGTTTTATTGGTATTTGACAATGTAAAGTTGATTATAATGCATTATAAGCTCTAATTCTGTATAATCTCTGTAGGGTCTCTGGATGTTAAGCAGGATGAAACAGCAGGAATAATTCTAGGCAACACACAAGTACAACATCTCTCAGTACTGTGATTCTAATACATAAGGATCTTCTCAAGTGATTTTCAGTTTTCTCAGAGAATATATTTTCTTCACCAGAAGCGTCGGCCCTCCAAAATGTTTAGTTTGTGACCCTGGAGAGGAAAACGTGAATATATTGGATACATTTTTAATCACATTAATAAGATTTTAGCTAATTAAAATGGAAAAGATTGCTGTGGAGACTCACACAGTGTTCTGTTTGTAACGATCCAAAGCCTCCTGTGCCACCACCTCTGAGAATTTGGGGTCGCTCCATGGAATGTCTCCTGGGACTGTGAAGCTCATATCTGGCCCGTCAAACAGTTTAACGGACACTTTAGTGTCACCTGGGGTCTCTGCATTATCTGAGCCCTTTGACATCGCCTGCACATAAAATGTTGCCAAATGAGTGATCTACATAGTGAAAGGAGTTACAGTTGTGCTGAATCACATATTTGGCACCTACTGCCTGTATTTTAAAGAAGCCTTCTTCATTTTTGGTGTGGTTAGCTAGAGAGGACACCCAACCGAACTGCTTGTTGAACAGGTCCAGCACACTCGAGGTGTTGAACATCTCTTCTTCGAATCGTTTTAGCAGGCTGTTGTACTCCTGGGTGAATCTCTCAGCCCTTGCAAGAGCCCTTTCCAGCTCCTCCTTCAGCGGGCCCTCCAGGGGCCTCTTTCCAGAGCAGTCTGATGAAGAAAACAAAGCTCTAATCGTTATATCACATGAAATTCTCATTGAAAAATTCCCAAACTGGGACCACATTATTTGAAGCTGGATAATATAACACAAAATTGAGACCTGTATTTTAATATCGCTCTTACCAATATGCTGGATCTCTTTACATTTCTCACACTCATCCTTCAGTTTAATGCAGCCGGCAGAATTGCGACGAATCTCCCTGCAGGTCATCTTATCATTTCCAAATGGTTTAGTTATAATAACGTCCTCGTTTACTCTGCCATCTATGAATATAGGTTTACAGATTAAAGGCATCTGGGGTATAAGCAGTATATAAATAAAAAAACAAACTACTATTTTATATCATTATTGTGTATTACGTCAAATTGCCATAGTAAAGAAAAAATACATGTGTGTGTTGTGAAAAAATTATAGATATTTATATAATTATATTTATTTTCTTACACAATAATTATATAAAATAGTTTTTTAAATTAATGCATATATTTTATAAATCCTTTATATATATATATTTTAAATCATAAATCATTTATATATATATATATATATATATATATATATATATATATATATACATACATACACACTGTATATGAGTGAATGAAAACAGAATTTTCTTTCTTGCATTTTGTTTCCTAAGAAAATATTTTAAGGAATGTTGGTAACTAAAATGTTTCGTTTCCCCATTGACTTCTATTGGGGAAAAAACAGTGGAAGTCAATGGGAACCTAAACTGTTTTAACATTCTTCAAAATATCTTCTTTCATGATCAACAGAAGAAAGAACGTCACACAGATTTGGAGCAACGTTATGGCATTTTTGGGTGGACTGTGCCTTTAAGTGTGATGAATATTACTAACATCACTTTTAACTTTGTATATGTGGTTACATTCAGGCTTGTAAACCTTGAAATTTACCTTCTGACGGGAAATCCACATCACTTCCCATGTAGGGCCCGAATGAGTTGAACATGTTTCTGGCCATGTCCATCATGGGTTGGAACATGCTGTGAAAGCTGTGGAACTCTGGGTTGTGCAAAGGGGACCTGTAGACACGAGCAGCACGGCTGGAATGACTCTCGAACATGCTGGGCATACGGAAGGAACTGGGGAAGAAGCTGGGCTGGTGGAAGGAACGCATGTGGTCAAACACCTTCATGCTGTCCATGAAGATGTTATCCACTCCATCTGCAACCTCTGTATACCGCTCCTCCAGGTCCTGGAAGCGTCTGGTCTGCTGCTGGTCCTCGTCCAAAAGGGTCTCCATGTTCTGCCCATTTATCCAAATGGAGATGGGAGAGGTCCTGTTCAAAACCTCCTCCAGCTAAAAACAGACAAAGAGAGGGATGGTTGCAAACGGCAGAATGAAGTCAGGATAACTGCAGGGATGTTTGCGCAGATGTATCACCTGTCGTCCCACCAAGCCGGCTCCACTGCTGCAGGTGCGTGAGTAATACTTAACACAGGTTTTCCTCAAGCAGGGCTTGCACTCCTCCCACAGAGCCTGCATGGTTTCATTACACATGCTCTGCTGCTCACTCAGCTTCTCCTCCATCTCCTGAGCCTCCATCAGAGCATTCTTATTGATGGAACAGCACAAGAAAAAAAAAAAGAGCAATTAACTGCAGGGCCCTCAGATTATAGACACTTATTATTAGACACTTAAGTCAAACTTAAAAAATGTATGAAGGTCATTTTATTTGATTGCAGGTACACTTTAAAATAAAGTTCAATTTGTTAACATTAGTTAATGCAACGGGTGTCATGAAGTAACAATGAAAACTTTTTCCCAGCATTTATGAATTAATGTTGAAATATATTAAGTTAAAATTCATTTACATTCAGAAATTCCAAATACATTACCCTAATGTTAATTTATACAACTTGAAATGTTAAAAATTAATTAATATGTGGGGGTTATGTAATTAGTCATAATTCTTTTGATCTAGTTTCATATTAATTTATGAATATACTGTTGTTTATTGTTAATACATAATAAACTGCTTAATGTTCTCAAGTTATGCAACTTGAACTGAATTTATTATAAAAATTCATGTTCATTTATATTTATAAAAATGTATGAATCTGTGTAGATTATATAATTGATCTAAATAATTATTTACTTTTTATAGGTCTTGGTTAAAGTTACAGTAAATTATAAATAAATTACTGTTAATTCATGATAAATTACTTAATGTTAATTTACTTAACTTGATATGTTTATTGTATTAAAATATGTAGATTATGTAATTGATATACATAATTAGTCTCAGGTTTAATTGGTATAGGTCAATGTTTAATTTATGAATATACTTTCCTTAACTGATAATAAATTACTTAAATGTTATCTATCTATCTATCTATCTATCTATCTATCTATCTATCTATCTATCTATCTATCTATCTATCTATCTATCTATCTCACCTCTTTTTGTTGCTTTGTTTTCTCCAGTTCAGACCGGAACCTCTTGTGATCCTCTTCTGTTCGCTCCATCACAGTCTTCATCTCTTTCACCCCAGTGATGGCATTTTCAATCTGTTTATCCAGGTACTTTTCACCAAGCAGTGAGATCTCTGCCAAAAAGTAATAATGGTTACATTACTGTTCTTAATTGAGCACAACCTGTCTGCACATAAAAAAAAATAAATAAAAAAAACTTACGGTTGAGATCCTCTTTAGTTGGGGGTAAAAGACATTCCACAGAGAGGTAGAGAAGAGAAAGTCCCATCAGAGAGCATGAGACCTTCATCTTTGGTGGCTGATGGTGTCCTGGTTTCAGAAGTAGTAACACTATGAACATAAGTCAGGAAAATGTGGGTCAGTTAATAGTGAAACTATTTTTAATTAAGCTGTGATGGAAGTGACTTAGCAAGTTTATGATGCACATAAACAACTGCAAAACCCACACATTTAAAACTGCGGTTTGTGTGGGACGTGCTTAGACAGACAATGTGGGCAATGAATCCATTGTATCAGCATGTCTATTTATATAGTAGGCCTGATATAAATAGTGGCATTTGTCTTTCTGCGACCTTGAACAGAGGGCCAAACAGATTTATTGTGCCATTTTGTACCATCCTGAAACCATTTCGTATTCTGTAACGGCTATGTAACATCATAGCCAAAAATGTGGTGTGTCTTAAGATAGTTCAGCTACAATGTTCAAAGAATAGTTTACAAAAAAAAATAAAATAAAAAAACATTATTTACTCAACCTAATCTCATTTCAAACCTGAATGCTTTTCTCTATTTGTAGAACACAACAGAAGATGTGTATATATATATATATATATTATTTTTTATTTTTTTACTTTTTTCTCCATACATTAAAGTCAATGGGGTTCAGTGTTAGCTAAGGTAAAAATATCTTCTTTTGTGTCATGCAGAAAAAAGAAAGTCATACAGGTTTGGAACACAATGAGGACGAGTAAACGATGGTTCACTTTTAGGTTAACTATACCTTTAACCAGTATCTAACCAAAAGGCTTTGAAGAACAAAATCATTTATGGGGTTGAAAACTTGCGAACATTTATGTTCCCTTCACTGATTACATGGATTTGAGAGCAAATCCCCTTCACTAAAGCTTGTTCCGACAAAACGTAATCCCAGTTTTGTGAATTTGCAGAAATGTACGTGAGACCAAGTCGATTACCCTTTTTTTAATAACGCTGCACTTTTAATCATGCTTTTTTTTTTTTTTTCTAAAGACAAACCAGTGGTCCTCAACAGCTGCTGATAATTCACACCAGAGTCTAAGTAAACATCATAAAAGCTTCGAGTCAGTCATGGGGACAGGTTTCCTCTTTTTCTGCTTTGTACATGTACATAGAAACCCCAGCTCTGCCAAATTAAAGCCAGAAGCCTAGTTACATAAGAAAAATGCACAAATGTTGGAAGAGCCAATGAACAGACAGAAATACTGAGTCACAAAAAAAGTTTTTTGTGATGTAAAATATGGTGTTCAACTTTCAGGTTTTTGTTTCCTCCATAACCTAACCTTGAATTCTCTCAAAAATGTTGTTTGTTGCAAGCATACCCTTTTATCTTCGTCTTGCTTTCGTTTGAATTAATATTGTCCTTGTGCCTAATCTTGTTCTGTTTGTTTTGGAATGAGGTTACACATCTAAGGCATGTGGTGTTTATAAGAAACCAAGCGTATCACACAGATGGCTTGCTCTGAGTAAGGGGGTTTGATTTGTATACTGATATCTTGCTAGGGCACAGTATGCATCCTGAATGCAGTTGACCTGGCTTAGTTCCCATGATCGACTTGGGGCTGTGAGACAAATTCCTCTCTGCAATGAAAAAATCTATACAAATTTGCCTAGGGAAGGCACAGACAAACTCGATGCAACAAACAGCCCAGTTAGACTTTTTGGATGACATTAACCACATGAGGATGGATTGTAATTCAAAAACAGCATAAATGATATGTCATTCTATCAGAACAGAATCTTGTTTACATTTATGCAGTAGTGGGTTATTGGCAAAATGCACAAACGTAGCATTAATTAAGATGCCATTTTATAGTACGTCATACAACAAATAGGTATTACATCACTGGAATCAGAATATAAATAACATCTCACATAAATGTAGCCTATATATTATATATAATTATATAATAATATATTTAAAACCATATTTGCATAAACAAGATTGTCAACATCCTTGTAATATGCTCTCTGTAGTGTACTCACCCTGCTTGAATTCTCAATCTTCCTTGCAGATGGACCGTGCCTCCTCTGATTTGTTTTTTATACTGGGAGGCTGGGTGATGTTGACGACGTGATTCAGGGGATGAGATGACCGTGGCTTTGGACTGTTCCAGAAACTGTTATTCTCAACGGCAGAGGCTCCCTCTGACCAGAAGTGGGCAACATTGCACCATCTAACTCATGTCATTGTGCTTGTAGAGGCACAGCCTGAACATGGGGCTTACGGGAAAATCTGCCTTCTGAAATTTACTGGCAAAGATGTGGATGATTCATTACTATTGGACAGTCCCAACGTTTAACAGTGGTAAATCACCTTAATGTGACCTGCATAACATCTGCTTTAGCCGTGCAGTGAATAATTCAGTGAATCTTATAGAATAAGTTCATAACAGTGCTGAAACTAAATAAACCAGTGTGCGGTTATACAAGCCCAAGTTTAACCCTTGTCTTTAAAATCTAATCTCTTTTAAACTAATTTGGTGTGACTTTTAAACATTTCTTGCTATATTCTGCCACATTCTGTGCTGTATTATCACCAAATCATGAATTCAATATTTTTTTTCAACTTGTATTCTTTCAGTTAGGACTGTTTTTTGTTGTTGTTGTTTTGGAACTGATCGGTCATAGGCCTCACTGATCTGAGCTTCAGTTTCTGAATGAAACAAGCACTATTTGTGGATTATTTTGGCAGTGTTTACTCAACAACTGAGGCACATCAACTCATTGATCAATTTGTCGACTAATTGAAGGGAAACAAGCTGATGAAATGATTGAATCCAAGCTTTGGTAATAAGGCCATTGATTTTTGACATCCAAATACCACAAAAGCGTTACATGGTGGGAAAAAAATCCTTAAAAAAGAAAAGTTACTTATTACACATTAAGACAACAGATCACTCCTGTAGTGGATGGAAACTGCATTTTAATCACATCATAGCTTGTCAGGTAGCTTTCATCCTAGAGCTGTTTTAGTTTTTTTGTGAGATGTTCTTAAGACGGAGGAAGCTAATAAATGTCAGGAAAGCACTGCTCCTAACATTCTGATATTTAAGCAAATGTGATTCAAAGCATGTTTATAAATATTTGTGGGATATTGCACAGTGTGGAAACAAGTCTAAACCCACATTTTCCCCCACTGGACATGTGGGCAAACAAACAACAAATCCAGACAAACAGCCGAGCCACATCCTCTTTCTGATGTCATGCATCTGTAAAATGTTAAGTCATCCTACTCATGGGAAGTCATGGCCTAATGGTTAGAGGGTTGGACTCCCAATCGAAGGGTTGTGGGTTCTAGTCTCGGGCTGGACGGAATTGTGGGTGGGGGGAGTGCATGTACAGTTCTCTCTCCACCTTCAATACCATGACTTAGGTGCCCTTGAGCAAGGCATCGAACCCCCAACTGCTCCCCGGGCGCCGCAGCATTAATGGCTGCCCACTGCTTCGGGTGTGTGCTCACAGTGTGTGTGTGTTCACTGCTCTGTGTGTGTGCATTTCGGATGGGTTAAATGCAGAGCACAAATTCTGAGTATGGGTCACCATACTTGGCTGAATGTGACTTCACTTTCACTTTTCATTAAATATAAAAATATCACAAACTCTGTTTTACTCTTTTGACTCTTATTATTTTAATTTGGGACAATAGCTGCCGGGCAACCATCCTCAGCACCCTACCATCAAAGCGGTGACTTCTTAGACTCACATATTCTTCAGAATATGTAATAATAATAATAATAATAATAAATAATAAAAAGTTATAAACATGCCACTAACCCAAAAGGGTCTCGCCCCTATTTTGATAGCTCTGCCCCAAACATACATACGCAACCCAGGCAACGATTATGACACAGAAGCATAATCAAGCAAAAGCCAGCAGCATATATTTGTTCCCTGAGACAAAGCAAAACCAATGTTTTTCATCTATCAAGAACAAACAAAGCAACCTCAGCATCCGATTGTAGGCTTTCCCGCTCCTTGAGTTCTCTCCAGCGCTGGAAGGCTGATCCAATGTTTACATGGGTCCTACTTCTTGCCTTATCGTAAGCCTTCTTTTGTTCTGCTGACGGTTTCCTCTTTTGTTTTTTCCATGCCATCTTTATCTTTCTGTCATCGCTTGGCTAATGTCTGTCCTATGCACTGAGCGCTATCTCCTCCCACTCATGAGTAGACATGCCCCTTACTGCTGATTGGCTACACGTTTGTTTTGGTACTCGGCCTGACTCAGTTTGAAAAATACATACCCCACTTTTAATCTTGAATATCTTGTGGCTTATGTTGCTCAATTTTCTTACTGGCAACAGAACAGGTACATTTACCTCCAGCAAATATGACCTGATCACCTCCGTCCTTTGGTCCTCCTTTGTCAATATCACTCACCGCACGCTGTAAAGTATTAAACATTCCATCCAATTTTTAGTGTAGTAAATGCACTCACACAGGGGTTTCAAATCTACAGGAACTTTACCATTGCCAAAACATTGTTTTGTTCTCCTGCCATTAGTTCAAGGAATCAAATTTTCACTGTTTACTTTAGTTTATAAGATTTTTGGGTGAACTCTCTCTTTAAATAACTTTAGTTTTGTCCTCTGGGTGGCAGTAACTCCTATGAAAGGCAAAGACTGGAAACACAAGCAGAAAGGTTGCTCCACTATTAAATGAATAACAACAGTATCTTCATAAATATGCATAACAGAGACATTCAGGGGGGAAACAATCTATATTTAGTGTTTTTTTTCTCCTAGAACAGCTGTGCAAAATTTTGTTAGCATATTCTGAAATGTCATTCTAATCTCTTTAATTGTAACATGCATCATAGTGTGCTACAAACACTCCAAGTGCCGGTGTTCTGTAACCTATTTACTAGTAAAGTCATCTGAATCCGTTTGAAAACATATGAAGTTCCAGATGTTTTGCATGCTAGTCTATTAAACACTACTCTATTTGCTGGCATTATTTGCAGTTTTGGCAAGCAGATGAAAGTTGGTGGTTTTGGAGTAATTTTATGCATGCTAACAAAGCATTTGGAGAAACACTGGTGCAAATAACAACAGGTCATCTCCTGAACCTTCCATTCAAATACAAATGCTGTTTTTAATTTAACAAAAATTAAGAGTTTTTTTTTTTTTGTATTCCCTGTTTCTCAACAGTCCCAAAAATATTATTTTATAGGCTACTAGTGAAATCTGATAAACATTAAAATGATACTTTTTTTTAAACTAGCTGTCATCACATCTCTCTTTCCTCAGTAAACACATAATCAATCTAATTCTATTTATTAGAAGCACATTTGCATCCACATCTGGATACATATTAACAATGAAGCTAAAATAGTGAGCTGTGAACACCAGCCAAGTGAGAGCTTGCACACAAGTCAAATAAGAAACAGTATAACCTTTTCATTAATTCAATTCAGTTCAGTTCAGTTCAGTTCTTACTTTATTTATAATGCTGCTTTTGTGAGAAGAGTGGGTTTGGAAGTGTTTAACACAGGCTGCAAGGCCAAAAAGTTAATGCAATGGCCAAAAGGAACACAATCAAACTATGTAAAATGGCATTGTAAGTATTTTTCAGGCACAGTGCCATGATATTACCATGATGTTTTACCAGTGGTCAACTTTAAATACCATGGTGGCTGAATATGTTTGTAATAATTCCTGTCAGACAGCACTTTTACGTTCTTTCCCTCTTTTACTTTCTTTGTTTTTCTCATGTTTCACTTTATCGACTTGTTTTGTTCTCGTGATCATGGATGAACAATAACAGAAAGAGAACTGATATTAAAGTGGAGCAGAAGTAAGATTGATTTTGTTATGAACTGAAAATGAACGGAAACATTATATCATCATCTTTTTCCCAAATCCGAGCTCCATGAATGGTTGCAAAATCTCCACATGGGACACAGAATTCCCCAAATTTCTTGTCCTAAATGGACCTTTCTAACTTAGTAACATGGTAAATGTGTGATTTTTTGATGTCATTGAATTTTTTCGCCATGATTGACATTGTTGACACTTGACTAATGCATAATTAATAATTTTAGATGTAATCAATTATCAATAAATCCCACATGCATAATCAGAATCAGAAGACTTGTGAGATATATGTATGTTTGTCTCATGTGGAAGGAGAATGAAAGTGCAGGTAAAGAGGACTTTTTGGAAGTCATGGCCTAGTGGTTAGAGAGTTTGACTCCTAACCCTAGGGTTATGGGTTCGAGTCTCTGACCGGCAATACCATGACTGAGGTGCCCTTGAGCAAGCCCCTGGGTGTATGTTCACGGTGTGTGTGTGTGTGCACTTTGGATGGGTTAAATGCAGAGCACGATTTCTGAATATGGGTCACCATACTTGGCTGTATGTCATGTCACTTTTTTTTCTTTTTTTTTTTTAAGTCATCTGACTTACGCAGAGATAATTACATGCTGTACAAAGAATTGGTTTGTTGTTGTTGTTTTCAAATAAATTATTTCAGATTATGGTCTTAAAGCAATAGTTCACCCCAAAATTATTAAATTCTGTCATCATTTACTTACCCTAATTTGTTGCATGACTTAATTAATTTTTTATATATTTTTTGGTGGAACACAAAAGATGTTTTGAAGAATTTTTCTGCTACTAATTTATATATAAATAAATCATATAGTGACCACGACTGTCAATGTCCAATAAAGCATGATTAAAGTGACTCATATGAATTGTGTGCTTTATTTCAATTCTTCTGAGGTCATAAAATAGTTTTGTGTTAAGAAATAGCCTGAAATTTAATTTATTAGTTTTTGAAAGTCTCTCATATCACATTTAAACTTAGTTTCATGCACCAAATTTGGCATTTAGATGACTTATATGGTACTTTTATAGAACTATATTATATTTTTATGGTAAAACATATTTAGAAGAATTAAAGTCACACAAATGCGACAACATGCTGCGCAAATAATGACAATTATTCATTTAACACAGGTTAAATGTTTTTAACCAGGGGGCCTCATCAAACTTACAAGGGGGACACGACTATAAAAGTATTTAAATTAATAAATTATGATATCAAAATAATCTAACACTAAATTAAAATGAGGAACATGTAGTTATAACTTCTCAAATACCCAAATAAATCATGGTTAATTTAATTAATATATCAATATTCCCAGTTTATGTTAATAAAAACATTTGAAAACAAGCTTTGTCATTACAGTAGAAAGCCGAAAAAATCTTAGACTGTGTAACTTGACTTGATTTCAAACTGAATGCTGATGTTGTTAAATAGAACAAAAATTGTGTTTCTAGGAAGATGCACTGACTTGAACTGAAAAAGTATGAAGCTGCACTTTGCATTTACAAAAGCACTAGCATAATAATATTTATCTCTCCTCTCAACAACGGACTGTTGGGGAACAGCATGTCCCTTTTTGTTCCATTAACTTAATGTGTAAATCTCCAACAACAGAAAGCACAGAAGATAAAGGTGCCTGCTGCTTCAATACCAGACATTTGTTAACAATTAGGCCAGTGCTCAAGACTGACTTACTGAAGCACACACACACCGTGTCCCACCTCCTCCTTCTCTCCTCCTTCTCTCCTCCTTCTCCCTTCATCCATTCCCTCCCTTTCCCACACAGAAACAACCTCTCCCTTTCTCCGGCATGTTTCCTAAAGCTGCACATGGTTACTGTCCAAGGTATTATTTTCTTCTGGTTCTATAGCAAAGAAGCAGCATGTTATAGAGGGGTCTTCCTGACACACCAGCTGTGCCCACAGGGGACCTTAACAGTGGATTAGTCCGCAGATTTGGTGACTTATTTTGTGTAAACAAACCCAGTATGCTTCTTGATTGATGCTCTGGATTCTGATGAGTCATTGAAATAAATGCCAAGTTTGAATACCCGAACAGGTGAAATACATTTGGTCTCAAGTCTCCACAATCATCTTTACCTAACTAACCTGGGGTGACTTTACAGAATCAACATGAAAGGTAAGCAATGTTTCTTTTTATTGATTCCTACTATGACTAATAAGTTATGGAAGCACTTTTAAATTACTGTGAACATGAGCATGCTGACAGCACGTATGCAAGATCCAACTCTGAAGGTCTAAAGAAAGCAGGTACCTGTTGATATTGGATGCGAGTTTGTCATTCTGTTACTCTGAAAACAGTATACAGTCCCAGCTTGACACCATTTGCTGTTGAAATTTTTAGTTAAATTCTTAGATAACCACACTGATGGGGTAGCACTTAGATGTTGTTGACAAAAGCCGAGTTATTTTTTAAGGGAATTGGAACATGTGGATCTGCATACTTAGGATTTTTAATTTATAGCAACCATATCCAAGATTAAGGTCAATTTTTCACTCTTTTAATGCATAATCCAGAAACTCATGAAAGAGCTTGGCTCTTAATGCATACCTCATGCAGTGAGAGATGTGCGGCGAGTTATTCGTTCTTGGTGTGGGCAGCAGGTGTGGAGCCAGTGCTAACAAACACACATACATTCCCTTCAGCTGTTTTCCCAGGATCTGACTAATGCATCTATTTGTAATTGGCAGATGGACTTTTCTTAATCTTGATTACATCTAATTGAAGTGCATCAGATGTAATGAAACACACTTTCACTTCATATTTGTTTATAATTGAACACAGACCCATTTAATGGTCAAAGAAAAAAATGTGTTTTGTTACAGTCTAATGGGGGCTGTCTTTGCTCTGTCTCTAAACGGGCTGTAAAACAGGCAAAAACATGTACTTTCATGTAATTAGGGCAACCCATGTGTGACTGTAAACATGTTTATATCTAAAGAAGGGAGTAGGGGTTAGATTTACCTACAGTTTTTAACTCCTTTATTTTCATAAACTACAATTTACAGTATGAATGTTTTCAGTTACTCTTCATTGAACTCTACAATTGAACTCTATAGTGTAGAACTGCGCATACTTTTAAAAATGTGTGTAAAGCAGCTGTGCATCAACCAGAACTGCAGTGACACTTGTCTTTATTAGTTGTGTTCGGGTTTCTGTGGTTTGGAAAGACCCTGCCCTCTGCCTATGTTCCCCATCTCCTTTCAGGCATTTCTGACTGATGTTTTATACCCACTGCATACATCTGGTCACATAATATTAGTATTATTAGATGTTTTTTATACCCACAGTTTAGAGATTATGGCCATCCGGCCAATTCGTTCATCAAAGCCCCAGAAGTTCCACCTGAGAAAACCTCACTCGATGCAAGATCTGAAGGTTAAAGTGAATCATCAGATATCTTTGGCCACTGTACAAAGGTGCTGAAGAAATCAACTACAAACTTATGACATTGTGAAATTCTGAAAGGAGATATCATCTTAAACCTTGTTACCCAAAGTGTTCTCAACTCTTGTGTTGTATTAAACATTTGCCTTCCTTTTTGTATATCTGGAAAAGAGGATGAGCTGAAGGATGCATCATAACAAATCACATATTGTGTGAAGAAAAATTAAATATGTTGACAACCACATCTTGGTGGATTAAGTGCATCTTGTTGTACAGCTTTGGTACATCATTGTCTCCGATTGGTATTTACGTGCCACCATTGCTAGTCATATGGTTTTAGTTATTTTCACAGTGTTTCGAAAGACCCAGAATGAAATATTAGCCTTTAATGTCTGGTCAGGGCACAGGTGTTGTTTTCATAGCTGGTTGCTAACATACTGTACAACATCTGACAGAGTGGACTGATTTACTTATATATGTATACCGGAGATAACCAATGTTTTAAGAATTTTTCCTTCTAATGCTACCTAAATTGTATGCATGCTGATGTGATACTGTCAACAATTGCTGTTGGTTTCGAGGGCAATCAGGAGACATGGCCAGATTTTGGCCTTTAAGTGTCATTTATTTGATTATATTGTTGCATAACATGTAAAGTTAAGGCTCCCTGCTTGTTCAAACCTTACATCATGTAACTCAATTTTAAAAGCACACAGATGTGACTGCCCACCCTTTATAAACATTGGCATATTTATCTTATGCTCTTAAACTTCTAGAAACTTTCCATATCCTCCAAGTCCTTGAATGACCCCGCAAGCTAATTAAATATCCTGTCTCTTTTATTAACTTTCATACTTTTTAAGTTTACTTCTGTTGACCCAGCTTTTTGAAGGCTCTTGGCTTCCTTGTAAGCGTCCAGACCAGAGTGAAGGGTCCCCTCCTTTTCCTATGTACTGTTGGCAACACTCACAAGACCCAAGGTTGTGCCTGCTCAGAGCCACCTGTGTAGCCAGGACTGGTGAGGAAATGTAGAGTCTCTCCACTTTCTCCCCCATCAAGCTTTTGCCCCTTCTAACACTCTGGCTCAGCTAGACCTGACCTCAGCGGCTTGAGAAGTAGTTATAAACAGTTTTACCTCAGAACATGAACTTGGCAGGTCTGGCAAGCAAAGCATGGCTCCAAGACGTGCCCGGGGTTTGAAAAATACAGACCCAAATTTAAAACAAACAGAAGACGAAGCAGGTGTGAACTCCCTCCCTGATACTTGTCTTGAGGGAAGTTCTTTTAAAAGTGCTTTCTGAAAAGTAGTGTCTGATAAAGAGAAAACAGGTTGACGTTTAACAGCATTGGCAGTGATAACTGGCCTATCTCCATAAACAACTCTTTACCTTCAGGACAAATCCAGTGCACTGCAGCTGCAGGGTGTAGAAATGTTGAGTCACCATTCCTTGTTTAAAGCATGCTCCTTAACTCTTGTCCTTTCTTCTCCTCCTGGAACACAATGCCACATTTTCATACTTCTGCTGAGAATCAAAGCCCAATTTCCAAAGCAAACCCTGGCTTGTCTACAGTAAGACCATAAGTCTCCAAATCATGGTAGATTGCAGGCTTCCATAGAAACACCCCCACATTTTCATCATCCCATGGGAAATAGCATGCTCTGTTGAATATGGATGATCTTGGAGATACAATAAAACATAATGACATTGGTACTCTTAGAACATAATCACACAGAACAATGACCTAACCGGATCATTCCTCGTAATAGTGTTTTGAGACTTTTTTCTATTATTGTTCCTTGTTCATAAAGCTCCTTCAATGTTCTGATTTTGTATATAGTCCCACTTTTCCTCACTTGAAGCACTTTATACAGTATTTTGGTTGAACTTCAGCAGGTATTAATCAGCTGTTTAGTTTACTGACTGTCATCATGGGTGGCTGCAATAAGAGGGGAAAAGCTTATTCCAGCTTACCCTTTGCTGACAATGCTTTTCCAGATGTTATAACAATCATCCAGTTCTATTTGTGAAGATTTTCCCACCCAAAGCATGTTGTTTACCCGGTGTACCGTCTCGTTGATGTTGCAGAGAAAAATAATTGGCCAAAAATGCTATTATTTAATTTAATTACTTAAAATATGTACTTTGTAAATATGTATGCATTGACATAAAATAAAAATATGAAATTATATGAAATAAAATAAATAAAACCTACTTTATTTAAATAAATAAAGACAATTTAATATGCCATTAAAACAAATGCAACTGGGCTCTTAAACTGAAAAGAGCCTTAGTAAGGGCCCTTTTTGTCATATAAGAGCATCTCTGACAAGCAAAATATTCCCAGGAAATAAATCCTCCTAAAGATCCAATCAAATTTAGTAAAAACTCTTCCCTCACCAATTTTGTGTAATTGTGCTACTATATCGCTCTTTCCAGCAGTGACCTCTTCTAGTACGAATCCGTCCAAGTTGATTGGGTTTTGTGTTATGGTGCTAGCAAGCAGGTCTTATATTTAAATTCTCTTATGATTTATGTTTCTTGTGATAAAGTGAGAGTGTGGGTCTCACTCCCCAGGTAAAGTTAATGTTTCAATCTATTGACCTTAATTTGTGAACACATACATCAACCCTGCTGCTTTTTTCCTCTTTTACAGATTACAGCTATAATGGCTATGAGAACCAACTTTTTAACGGTATGTGGAGTCTTTTTCTTTGTTCAGTTTTAATTGAGCCCTTTTGATATAGACTTATAAGACCAAATATGTGTTTAATCCCTGCAGTTGATCTAGATGTCCTCTTATAATCTCCTGCAATTAAAGTCTGAGACCTGACATGTTGAAAATATGATGGTACAATGTTTTTGTTCTGTGCAGGAGGTAGATGATGAGTCTCAAGGGGAACTGTGTTTGATTAGCCAATACAATGAACGATGTTATAAATTGTAAAGTCCTGACTCTTCATATTTTGTGCGATCTCTCTTTGTAGAGGAGGACTTAACTGGAGAAGAAGAGGAAATTCCTCCCTTGAGAGGTTAGAAAAATTCATCTTTCTTAAAGTTTATTGCTATCCTTATTAACGAGGCATCCCTGAGTACAAAAGATGGAGTTTGAAAAAATAGAGTTTTACAGTAAGCTGGATTTCTAGATAAATATCTGTCTAAATTTGAAAACTGTGCCTGAAAATGGACTGACTTTAAAGTGTTTTTTACTGTGTTTATATGTCAACATTTACCCACCACTGTTTTTTGAGTGATTATTGTACATCTGTTTTAAATGTTCAGTTCTTGGCAAATGTTCAGTGTTTAGAAAAGCTTTATTTACAGAATTTGTGAGCTGAGTTTAATTATTAGTCACATAGTCTATTTTTTCAGGCACTGCTGTACAAATATTTGAATGTTAACAGCCTTTTTAATGTTTATTCTGGGATCAAGTTTTAATTTTTTTTACATAAGAGTTAGGGTATAATGGCTAATTTATGATCAAGCTCATATCTGGAGTGAATACCAGGTTTCTTTATGACAAATGAGAGTGTGTATGTGTGTCCACAGGAAGAGCTAGAGGAGGATGTATGAAATGTCAGCAGACACATTCTCTTCAGCTAGCTGTCAAAATGCTCTATGGCTTTTTAGCTTTGCTTATCATTGCAGTGGCTGTCTTGGCATCCCTTGGTAAGTTTTCTAACAACCATGTTAGCAACATGTTTTTTTCACCTTTCATTCTTTAAAGTGATGCCAAAGTGAACAAAGCTATGAGGTAGATATAAATGCTTGATCTTGAATCAGCAAACGGCATTTTTCACATGACAAGACACTGCTGGGGGGAGTCAGTTATGGGCCAGAGAAAGGAATGTAGGGCACCCCAATTTTCATCCTGCAAACACATGTGGGTTACAACGTGGGTTTTGATTCAGCATGACGCTCAAAGTCAACAATTTCCAGATTTAGTAGTTAGAAGTAAGCCAAAACCTTTCCCACAGAATAAATCTCACATCATATCTGATGTTGGATGCCAAATCTGAATAATTCGCCCCACTTACAACAAAAGTCATTAGTGAAAGAACTGCAAATCCATATAGTTCACCACAACAACACACCCAAGTTTCAGATGCAATGGAGTTTCAACAAGAACTTCTTGAACATTTTTTAGTGGCAGGAAGTGATGCTACCATGTTAGCCAACAACCTAGTTAAACTGTAGCAAAACAAATCAAGAAGAATGTTGTTTGGTTCGATGAAATATATATGATGACAAGATGATGGTTTCATTTAAAGAAAAAACAGGTCTAACTACTAAATATTTCATAATGATGCCACATACACATCTGTTTCATATTGCTGTAACTCCTCAAAAATGTTGTTGTATAACAAGCAGTAATGTGTGTAATATGAATACTGTTATGTTAAGGAATTTGATGTAGGAAGTAATCTGAAGTTTGCACAAGGCAAGTTGATCAAGTAACACAAGTATCCTGTTTAGTGATAAAAAGTCAACAAAATTAATTTTAGACTTTTTTTTAAATACAGCAGGTGACATGCATGCATACAGCTGAAATATACAGAACATTACAACCACAAATGAGGTTCCATTACAATTTACCAGTCCCCATAGTCCAAGATTAAGTATTGGTGTGTAAAGAAAGTTTCTGAAAAGATTTCCAAACACATTTATTCTCTGAGAAAACAGAGATCACTTAAGATGCATTCACCGTTCCAACAATATTATGCACATATTTCACATTTCTGCTTAGAATTAGAAATTTGTATCAAACATTTATTATTTATTTTGTTTATTTGTTTGTTTCACATCACCTCAATTTCTAAAATAATGGTTTTAATATCAATAAATTTGTCATGTCAGTTTTCAGGAGAGTCGACAACTTATCTAAAGAAGAAACATTTAGCAACAAACAGATTTCCAAGGTCCAAGAGAGTATAAAAGGTAAGAATTCTTATTTCACAATACATGCATTTTTGGAATTGGTATGTATCATAAAATCTACAGCGGTGTTATTTCAATACGATTTATATACTATTATACTTAAAGGCAACAATTAACATAAACGTTTTTAAAATGTGGTCAGTGAACCCCTCAGAGAGTAAAACCTCATGAAGAATCATTTATTACAGAAATAGTGGCCTACAAAACAGTCTGTTAAAACAAAACTGAATTTTCATGCAATGTACAGTGTATTTTGTGTTAGTTGGACAAGGGATTCACTGTTGGGTGGTTGTATTGCAGATATCAGCGCTGTAAATAACAATTCCAACTGCTTAGATGTTGCACAATACCAAGAGGAGATTGCCAGACTGAAGAAAGAATATGAGGATATCCACAGGATGCTTCTCAGTCAAGAGCAGAAGTTGGACCAGGCTACCCAATCCCAGCAAAGTCTCACACAATCCAGCAACAGAATGACTAGAGACCTCCAGTCCTTTGGAATTTTCATCAAGCGTATAAACCAGTCTCTGGGTCAGTACCTGGATCAAGTAAATGGCTGGCAGGTTGTCATCAATGAAACAGATCAAGGGATGAAAACCTTTGTTGAGGATCAATATGATTTGAAGGCCACAATGAAACAAATCAACACTACTGTTGCCCTTAGTGCATTGTGGATAGGTGCACTTCAAAGAAAGGCAGAGGAGGAAACCTTGGTGCTTCAAAAAATAACATCAGATTGGCAGAACTACAGCAGAGTTTTAAGTGCCCTGAAGTCCAATGCCAGTATGACTACACAGACTGTGAGGGCTATTCAAAATAGTGTCTCTGCCACCCACCAGCGTATTAGTATGAGTTCAGAGATGGTTCATGACCTCACTTTGCAAGTCATTAACCTACAGATGCAACTGGACAATGTCTCGTCTTACACTGATGAACATGAGGAGAACATGCATGACCACCAATACCATGCCAAGTACTACGAGAACCGGACCAGGGAACGCTTTGTGACTTTGGATGCAAGAATAAAGTCCATTGAAATGGAGATTGACACGCTCTCTTCCAGCTTCAAAGGAACTGTCAGCCATGTCCAGAGCATGTACCAATACATCAACCAAGAGAGTTCCTCTTGCCAATCCAGACTGAACAGTCACACAGAAGATTTGCAGAACATTAACAACACAGTCTTGCTTCTTCTTCACCTAGCTGACACTCTGAGAATGCAGTACATGATGATGAATGTACGCCTCGATGCTGATGTGAGGAACCTATCCATGGTGATTGAGGAGATGAAGCTGGTAGACACCAGTCATGCAAAGCTGATTCAGAACGTCACTATTCTGAAAGGTTGTGGTCTACCTTTAGTGCAGAGTTCCTCAAATTCAGTCTTGTAGGGTCACTGAACTGCAGAGTATTACTCCAGCCCTAACCAATTCTGAAGACCATGATTAACTTAGGGTTGGGGGCTAACCTCTGCTGGACAGTGGTCCTCTAGGACTGGATTTGAAGACCTCTGTTGTAGAGTCTATAAAAAATAGGTTCATACATGTTCTTTATGTCTCTAAGTGTTTTTTTCTGGATTCTTTATAGGTGTGTCTGGTCCACCAGGTCCAAAGGGAAACAGGGGAGAATCAGGAGGCAAAGGACCTGTAGGTGTAACAGGACCGAAAGGAGACAGGGGACTTGCAGGGAATCGTGGATCTCAAGGAGTTAAGGGTGCTATGGGAATTAAGGGTGATCAAGGGGTGCAAGGACCTTCTGGGATTAAAGGTGGTCCAGGACTTAAAGGAGAAAAAGGGTCTTTAGGGCCACCAGGGTTTCGTGGTGAAAAGGGACAAAAGGGTGATATGGGGGCTTCTGGGAAGGATGGAATTCCTGGCCCCAGAGGAGTGGCAGGTATCCGAGGGGAAGCTGGACTCCCAGGGGTGCATGGACTTCCAGGACCAGTAGGAGTACAAGGACCTGTGGGACCACAGGGGCCACGTGGAATACCTGGACCACCAGGGGAGCCTTCTCAGAGTTCATGAGCAGATAGACATAAACCTTAAAAATGATAATGCACTGACTGCCTTTCTGGACAGAGTAATGGTGGTAGTAAACGTTGACTTAGAGATGTCTCTCTAAACAAGACAATGGTGGGGACTCTTTGGAATCTTAGAGGCCCACATATACATTCCTCAAACATTGGATCTTGCAACAACAATACACTTTGTAAAGGCTTTCAACACTCTTTGGATAGACCTCAAGCACAATTCTATACAGTATACTGAGCCACTTCTCAAAGATTTTATGTTAAGAGTGGTTACAGAGCCAGGCTGCTATGCAACCATAGATCATACTAGGTACCAACCAATAGACTCAATCTTTAGCCAGCGTTAGCATATAAACACAGATAGCCATAGGACTAATGAGACTCTGCTTTATTGCTTTTATGAAGTTTATTTAGTAGTGCTGCATTTGCCTCATAATCACAGAACATTCAGAGCTGGTACTCTGAAACATGATTTTCATTACGAGTTCAAGTAAACCAAATATTTCCACTCATTAAAGGTACCATAGGAGCAAGTTTATGAAACACTGTGCGAAAAGTTCAAATGAACACATTTTACAGTTGCTGACTTGGCATGAAATTGCAAAACCAAGGCAATGAGCCGTGTGAACTGTACAGACAAATGTATTAATTGACTGGCAATGTACAACATTAAGTTTTAATGTTCATATTTGTTTGATTTCCCAATTTGTAAATATAGAATTTTAACAGTTATAAATTTATGTTAAAAATGGGTTTTTGAGGAGGACTTCATGAGATAGCATACAATTTATTCTCTTTGCACACCAATAAAGGGTTATACAAATGTAAAAAAGAGGGGGCCATTTTTGTTAAGCTTTTTTTTCCCAAAAAAACAATTTTAAAAATGTTTAACCAAATTTTTTCCATTTTCATTAATACTTTTGTCAGTTCATAGTGAAATCATGAAACAAATGTATACAATATGGTTAGCTATCTACCCAGCAAGGACAAAATGTTTTATAACATTTCACATTGCATTTCGGTTGTTGCTACATGTTACTGTAAAATGTACAAAACTTGCCATTTTAAGATTTGAATTGTCAAATTACTGTCTGGCTGTTTAATTACTGAAAATATATATATATATTAAGTGGCAAGTACTAAACTGCAATTTTGGAAATGTAGAATACATAATAGTTAGGTTTCTCTTCAAGTAAATGCACAATGTCAATGTAATATGTTTTCACTACAAAAAAAAATATCATAGCGAACTGCGTCATTTGTATTATTTTATTATTAAAGTGGATGGTTGATTGTGATTTCACTTTTTTTAAGGTTAGTTAGTTTGTAATGTTGCTGTTTGAGCATAAAGAATATCTGCAAAGTTGCTGCAACGAAAGTTCAATGCAAACGGAGATTGTCAGTTTAATGCCTACAAAAACGGCTGGTAAGGGACTACAATGAGCTTCTTCCGGGTCCATTACATCTCAAACCCAGATAAACCCTGCCTCCGGGAACACAACAACAAAGGGGGTGAGGCCATGTTGTGCTGCTTTAGAGAAGATCGGTGTGGAATAAATATAAATTATGTGGGAAAAAAAAAAAAATTGAAGAATGAACACGTTAGACTGCACCCCATAAACACAATCAAGCCTAGAGAAAAAAGAAAAACAGTAAACCACCCCTTTGAAACAACTTGTGCTGGCTGGGAGATTTTTTCATCAATCAAACGATCAAAATCAAGTGCCAAGGTGAGATAAGATCTACTTGATCAAGAACCAATTTAGTGACAACTAATTCTAGTCTGTTACAGTATGTTTCATCTCTCGATGTTCTGTACATAAAGGCAATGAGTTGTTTTAACACATCTAGTGTTAAATTGTCTTATTGCATCATGAAAGTAAGTTCCAATCAGGAAACAAAGTATTAACATTAGAGAGGACAACTGACATTTGAATGTCCCTGTGATGTAATTCCCTTTTCCCTTTTGTTTCTTTAAGAAATCTGTTTACTCTTCAATCGCTTTATTTCTTTCTCAGATTCATTATTGTACAAACTTATCCTCAGCCTTCATCTCCAGGATTCTGTTTATGATATAATCTGCATTTTTGGTCTAGAAAATGTGGATAGATACCAAACAATTTTTCTAAGGAAATTGATTCCTTGTTGGAATGAAAACTTAATAGTCATGTGGGAGCCAGCTGAATCGATAAACCCCAACAGCCAAACCTTTCAAGCTTTCTAATGAGTTTCAGTGGAACTTGATTTTGGTTGCCTGTGTGTTGTTAGGTGACTAGCTTTTTTTTTAGAGAGATGCCTACCCACAACATTAGGACCCTGCTATGAATTTAGGTAAGTGTATATGATGTCAAACTCTTGGGCTTTTTGCATTTAAGTTATGAATTATAAATAACAAATAATAATAACAGCTTGATTGATTGAAGAAATGTGAGTGATGATTGCTACACATTGACATGATGCTGTATGGTTTTAGACACCGATACCAGCTTCTAATTCACTCTAAAAAATGCTGGCTTGTTTCAACCCAACTTTTGGTCAATTATTTTTACATTAAATTTTGAACCCAAAAGTTGGATTAGTCCATATTTGACCCAAAGTTGGGTTAAAACAGCCCACCATTTTTTAGAGTGCAAAGGTCAATTTGAATGGCAACCCTAGCAGAAGTTTGCATTCTTTGGTTTCAGCTTGAAACTGTATGTATACGCAGTGCTAGTACTGTGCATACTCTCCCATATTTGCATGTGGAAGAATGAAACTTAATGAAACACCAAGTGTAGTATGACCACCCAAACACTAGGAAATAGCGTGCAGATTGTGTTGCCCATTCATGAGCATTTAATGCCTGGTTGCTTTCTTGTGTCCTTAGGCCCCGAGTGTCTGCAGCTGGCCTGGAAGTTTAGTCCATCCTCTATAATGGTCTATGACACCTCATGGAAGTTTCCTGTTGCCAAAGAAAACATGTTGACCTCAAGAACAGGTCAGAGATTCTCATTAAACCAAAACGTAATTCTTCAGTGGTTAACACCTCATTATGCTAACTTTCCAAACGGCACGTACTTACACCATCAATCAAAGCTGCTGAATGTAATAAGCCAGGCAAAGTAATAATGTTCAGAAACAGACTAAGCCAAATTAATTTTAGCCCAATGTATCATTAATAACTCACATTAATGTGTGCTGTCCCAGTGTCAGACTCTGATCTGCTGACACAACGACAGAATTCATGGGCCATGAGAAAATTCTGTCGCTCACCTCTTCTGTCAAAAAGAGCGCTGCTGTCCTACAATGTATGAAAACAATGTACAGTAGATACTTATTTCTTATGCTTTAAGTTTGGAATTTTAAAAATGAAAAGCTAGAGGGTGTCATGTTTTCCCTTTCCTGAATAACATATGACTTGCCAGAGTAAACTGTGCCAGATGTTAAGCCACGGGCTGAGGCCAGTTTTTTATTTCTTCCAAGCGGAATTCATTTCTCACAAGCATTATCTCACTTAGATATTTAATAAAATGTCTGCCAGAGCAAAGGTCATGTTAAAGGGAGAAATACACTAGACTAGTAAAGATTTTGTGCTCAAAGCTCTAAAACACATTTTTTGACTTGTGACTTTATTGCATGGAAGTTGACTGAATTTGTCTTTGATATTTCTAATGGTGTGCTGTTAGGCCAAGGTTAGGTTATGAGGTAACACTTTAGAATAAGGTTCCATTAGTTAATGTTAGTTAATGTATTAATTAACATGAACAAACAATGAATAATACATCTATTACTGTATTTATTCACCTTCGTTAATGTTAGTTAATGAAAATACAGTTATTCATTGTTAGTTCATGGTAATTCACAGTGCATTAACTAATGTTAACAAGCACAACTTTTGATTTAAATAATGCATTAGTAAATGTTGAAATTAACATGAACTAAGACTTATAAATGCTGTAGAAGGATTGTTCTTGCTTAGTTCATGTTAACGAAAGTAGTTAACTAACATTAACTAATGGAGCCTTATTCTAAAGTGTTACCGGTTATGATTTAAACATAACAAAACATAACGATAAAATAAATGAATAAATAAATAAATAAATAAATCAATTGTAAAGGCTCTACAAATAGATTATGTTAAAAAGTCTAGACAGCCGTCAGACTGTGTTGAAGTCACAGCTATTTTTAAACCAATACTCCAATGTGCAATTTAAACACGGTTGTTGTGATGGCAAATCTGAATAGTTTATATGGAATATAAAAAAATAAGCAAGCTTCTGAACATTTGCTTTTAAATTGACAATGTTTTAATCTACTCTTCAAAAGTTGAATGATAATATATATGCATATATATGTATATGTAAATAGAAAAATATTAATTTATTTAGTATATATATATATATATATATATATATATATATATATATATATATATATATATATATATATATATATATATATATATATATATATATATATGTATTAACTCTTTTTAAATGTTTTTTTTTTATCTTAGAATGATAAATCCAATTTCAAAAAAGATATTAAGCAGCAAACATGTTTTCAACACTGATAATGATAAATAAATAAATTCTTCTTTGAACACCAAATCAGCACACTAGAATGATTTTTTCTGATATTGTGACACTAAAGATTGAAATAATGGCTGCTGAAATTCAACTTTGCAATCATAGGAACAAAATACACAGAGAAATATATTCGAATAAAATATAAATTAGATATAAAAAAATAAAAATAAAATATAAATTAAAATATATTATTTTAAATTATATATTTATATATATATGTGTGTGTGTGTGTGTGTGTGTGTGTGTGTGTGTGTGTGTGTGTGTGTGTGTGTGGGTGTGAGTGTGGGTGTGTGTGTGTGTGTGTGTGTGTGTGTGTAAATAATTTTTAATCGAATAAATGCAGCATTGACAAGCATAAAATGCTTCTTTCAAAAACATTTTAAAATCTTGCCAATGTATCAGTGAGGCAGACTATGTGTTTTGCAATGAAAAAAAAAAATTTCTACATGAAAATGTGGTATAAGTACTATTCTAGACCTATTATTTTGAAAAATAAAAAAAAAATCAAATTGTTTGGCCAAACTTATTTCACTGGTAAAATCAAAAACAGAAGAGCTCTGGCTTGACATCAGCACAGATCTTTGGCTATTTTGTCAGATATATGTCCTTAATTGGAAAATGATGGACATTTTAACTTTTGTTGACTTTTTTACTTGTTTCGTGGTTTATAATCCTTCCAAAAAATTCTCAGACTTCATGGCATTGCTCTTTTAATAACTTGACCACATGTACAATATAAGACCATTCTTTACTGGTTTTTATAGTATGATTTTGTGATGAAGGATATGGTTAACATTATCTAGAGTAATTTCCTTGCACAGCTGAAACTAATGTTCCAGGAAGCATTCTCAATATGCTAAATTATTGTTTCATTTTCACTTCACAAACAGTCTCTTTAATTTCATCAAAAGAAACGCACAGCACATCTTACGAAGTAAGGCCATGAAGATATATTCTGACAACATAGCCAGACACTGTAGAGATCCTGTACACCATAAATAGTGCTCAGGGAACTGTAAATTACACATAAACCTCACAGACTATAAACCCAGACAGTAAGCTAACAGTTAATAAGTGTCTCAGTGAAAGGTCATTTTGGAAAAGTGACAACCTGAACAAAACCAGGACCTCTTGACAGACCTGTTCAGTGTCTATAGTGGCCATAAAATAATAATCACAGTGGATGAAATTTGAGAAGGAGAAATTTGAGATGTTGCATTATTGTCGAGTTCCAAAAACCGTGGAATGAATGTAGGGTTTGGGTGAGATAATGACAAAAATACAGGTGAAAAGTTGTCAGTCAGTCCATAAATTGGCCTCAGTAATTAGACACTAAACAACTCGCTCACCCAGACAACAACACAAAAGTAGCATTGGAGAGGAAGGTAGTTTTACGTTGTATTCTTCTTATAAAGGTCCAAAAAGCCTGGCATGTGAGGGAGATAGCAAATAATAAATAGATTGTCTCACTCAGACATCGCCACATATGATCATGTCTGATTAAAACCAATGAACTAATTTTCATAAACTTGATGAGTGTTTGGCATGATTCTGTTTTAATATGTAGAAAGGTAATGTAAATGGTGCATGGTGATGGTGCCAACATGTTCACCATCACCATGCAACATGTGCCAACTCAAAATTAAATACATAAAGAAATTGTCATCTAATTTCTGAAGTCCACTACAAGCCACTAATTAGCTTGATACTTGAGATAGGTTTTCTTTCTTTGTTTGGTTCTCTTAAATAAGATGATCTAAATAATTGAATTGAAATAGCTGCAGAAATTGTTGAAATCAGACCAAATAAAACATGAACATTATTTGGATTTCATTATACAGACACACTCAGAGACTCCTTATTAAAACCATATGGAGGAGGAAATGCTTCTCTCCAAACAAACGGCATTAGTTTGGAGCCTTGGCAGAGGGAACGATGTGATGCTTTGCATAAAAAAAAAAAAAACTCTGGTATGTCAGTAAACAAGGGTGGGTTGGGTTTCATAAAAAAAAAAAAAATAATTCTCCTGGAAATGGCGGTTAAAACCTGAGTTCAGTTGAAGTGCAGATAAAGGGCTTAACATCAAACTCTAATAATATGGAGTTATTCCAGATCTCTGTTCACAGAAAGATTATATGTGTCTATTTAAAGTATTTAAGATATGCATCTATATATGGCTACAGTTACTTGACTTGACCGTTGCTCCTTACAGGTGGTCTTAAAGGGTCTGTAATTTTCTGACCTGGTTTGGGATTACAAATCTGCAATCTGCAAAGCGTCTTTGAAGTTTTTGCAGCAACAGCTTCATTATTTTTAGATGAAAAGCCTTCCAAAGAAATCATTGATTTATTGGATAAAGACAGTCGTAATATTTAACATTTTTGAATAAAGTCCCCAAGAGCCCACTTATCATGTTGTTTTCGTCAATCAGTGGGCTTGGAAAGTCAGAGTTTTTTGTTTTTTGTTTGAAATAATTTGTGAAGTGCATGCATGAGGAAAGCCAAAGGATGTTCATCTTCCAGCCATTCACTCCAAGAGACTTTGTATAGAAGCAAGAAAGAATTTTCCAATGTAATACTCTGTATTTTGTATTACAGATTATACACACAGCATAATTTTTATTAAAAAGTTAAACTGAAAATGCACATCATTATGTTAGTATCTGTTTTTTTCACCCTATACTTTTTTTAATGACATGCACTAATTCCACATGTTTGTTGAAATCTTGTACCTTGCATTACAAAAAAAAGTGAAGTTTTTTTTAATAATTATAATGAAATGTATTCTTTGCTGAAGAGGTTTTGTGGAATCAGTCCGTTGCTCATGTTATCCAAAATGGTTTCTAAAGTCAGAAACTTGAAGCATTTTTTTGCTATAAACTGTTAATAATCCATTTGAATGCTATTTCCACCACAAAATAAAGAAATAAAAAGGGTGACTTTCTACCTTACAATTCAGTTTTTTTTCTTGCAATTCTGACATTACAGAATTTCGGTTTTACATGCAATTCAGATTTTTTTTCCCAGTGAATTCTGAATTTACATCTCACAAATCTATTTCTGTCAAATAATAATAAAACAGAAAAGGTAATATGCAACTTTTTATACATTTTTGACTTTTTTTTTTATTGCAATTGTAAGTTTATCTTTCACTATTCTGGCTTTCTTCTCAGAACTGCAAATTATATCTCGCAATTCTGACCTTTTGCTTAACCCCCCCCCCCCCCCAAAAAAAAAGATCTGTTATGATTTACTCATCACAATGTTTCCAGAAATTCTGAAAAAAAACTACAAATTGTAGAAACGTAATTTTCTGTAAAGTTGCTTTGTAATGATTTGTATTGTAAAAAGCGCTATACAAATAAACTTGAATTGAATTTAATTGAAAAATGTTGAATGGTAATTATACACTTTTATACACTGAAAATTGTATTTACAAAAAATACAATCAAAGTACAATTGAAGTCAGTGGGAGTCAGCATTCTACAAAATCTCTTCTTTTGTGTTCTAAATTAAGAAGAAAGTCATACAGGTTTGGAATATGAGGGCAAGTAAGTGATGACAGAATTGTCATTTTAGCTCGACCTATCCCTTTAATGTGTTTTGTCTAGTGTCCCTAAGAACATTGTATCATCTGTTTTCCATTATGCTAATATCTCTAACTCTATTATGTATGTTCCCCTAGAAGTGTCTTGACATTAAAACCTCCCTCCAGCTTAGCAGTGGTTTTATGCTATAGATTTATCATCAGTTTTTAACTGTTATGCTCAATTGTTTGGTTTCTAAGTAATCTAATACATTAAGCTCAAGTACTTTTCTTCTGCCAATCAGATTTTGCTCTGAAATGGCACTGCATAACATGACAACATCCTCGGTAGGGCAATATACCCCAGCTGTTTCCCTTTACATGCTACTTTAACGTGCCATGTGAGAGTTGAAAATAAAATGAAAGCAACGTCATCTCTGCTCTGCTTTGGCTGTGGCACAATGCATGTGTCTAAAAATATTTTTACCACTCCTTTACCTCTCCATATGGTTTTTTAAAGATCTTGGGTGCGTCCAAAATGTTCACTTCATACAACCATTGTAATATTATTTTCCACTGCCCTGTCTTGCTGCAGAGGACTCGCAGCTGTAGTAACAGCCCCTGACGTCCTTCCCAAATGTAGGGGCGCCATCTGGACCCTGTTAGCTCTACTTGCCAGTCAAGTCCTCTTCCTCCCAGAGGGCTCCTCATAGGCAACCGCAGATGAACAACTCAGCATAAAAGCCAAGACCCTCCTCTTCGTCCCACGCCATGCCGCAATGTTTCTCTAATTGTGCTTGGAGGAGGCTGCCTCTGCTTATATGCTCATTTATAAAAACGCCCACACTGTCTCCATGCAGTCTCATGTGTAGCATTGTTTGCATTTATTGTAATTGGATGGAATGACAACTCTAGGCATGCCAAATGTGATGCAGGGCTCTGTTCTGCATGATGTTTATGTTAGTTCGCATGTAGGTTTGTTTGTCTTTCCAATTGTTTACCTCTAGGTTGGTCTGTTGGTCTGTAGGTAATAATTGTGACGTCAATTGTTTTTCTGGTTATTCTATGCTCAGTAATCAAATAAATAAAAAAAGTATTTAAATACATAAATCAGAATAAACAAACAAAAAAATAATTGGGCATGCAATATTTATTTTCATTTTTTGTATTTATCAATTTTTTTATTAAGTTTTGTGTGCAAATACTTTTGCACTGCAATTAAATAGTGAGGAAGGAGATCATAGTTAATATAATTTCTGTTCTAAGCATTGTAGTGCATTGTATTGTTGGATGACATGCAGTGAGTCCTGTTATACATTTATTCATTTACATATGAATTTTGGCAGATTCTTTTATCTAAGCACCTTTCTTTGCATCTGAGCACTGCATCTTTGCATCTTACATGAGGCTATGTGACAGCAGTTCTAAGGCACTCTGTACAAAGAACGTAAAATGCATGGAGGCAGGCATGATTTCCAAACATCTGACATCCAAATTGACTATTGTTTCCATAATTATGAGGAACGATTTAATAGGTTTTCTATGCTCACCCTGAAATAAGAACACTTTATAAGCAATGTGGTTAAATGGGCAAAACAATAAAAATACAGACTGTACTGAGTCATTATACAATACAAAACAGGCCATTTTCCCCTGTGCTATTTGACAGGGTTCATGGAGTGAGACACTGAACCAGTTCCTGAGATGAAATGGCAATTAAACTATAGGCCACAATAACGAAACTTTATTTCACAATAGATAAAAATAAACAAGCTTGTTTGGACAAAAAGAGGATGACTTCCAGACCACAAAGATTACACTGACGCCTCCCTCTGACAGCCCCTCAACCGCAGCCTCATTCTGGGCCTGAAATCTTCTCCAGACTCCTAAAGTGTTTTGTTTTGAGTGTTATCGAGAAAGCAGGGGACTGTATGTACAAAGTGCTTGATTTGCATTTGCCAGTGATTTTGATCGACTCAAGAGGCAGATCTAAACTCATGAACTCTTTTGTGCACCGTCTTGAGAGAGGAGACTTTCACCATATGCGGTGTTTATAATTATAATGTAATGTATTACTGATATCCTTTGCTGTTGGGCTCCATGGTTCCTCCTGGGCTTGTATTCAAAGATCCGGAATCATATGGCCGAGTGAATTTCAGAGCATTATGACAGCGCCAATAGTTTTTTGGACTGATGTTGAGCATCACATGACCTTGATTTAATGGCTCCCTCTGGTGCAATCCACACACATTCTCCAGCTTTCCGCCCATGCCTGACCTGTTCTGTGTATTCCCTACAAAAATGTCTCTGAAGAAGGAATTTTTGCTTAGCTCTACTTAGGATTGTTGAACTTCTGAACTGACTGTGCTGTGGAAATGCTGTTCTAACTTGTTGATATGAGCGTTGAATTACAAATAACAATACATATACGTAACATATCCATACCCCTATGGAAAACAAAGTACACTTTAAAAAGAGTTACTTTAAAAGAATCCAAGTGTGTAAAATAACACTGGTTTCTAGCTGGTTGATATGTTTTCTAATGTATTCTGATGCAATAAACATTTTTACAAACAATATACATCAAAATTATTTTATTAATATAGGGAAATATTTGTGCTTAATTGATATTAATTATACATTTGAATAGCCATTACTGGAGAAAGATGCTGTAGTTACAACCATTTTTTTGTACTATAAGTCACACTTTTTTTCGTTGTTTGCCTGGTCCTGCAACTTAAAGTCAGGTGTGACTTATTTATCAAAATTAATTTGACATGAACCGAGAGAAATGAACCAAGACAAATGAACCAATAGAAAACATTACCGTCTCCAGTCGCGAGAGGGCGCTCTATGCTGCTCAGTGCTCCTGTAGTCTACACTGAAGACATAGAGCGCCCTCTCGCGGCTGGAGACGGTAATGTTTACTCTTGGTTCTAAATATGACTTAGTTCACATATCGCGCCTAAAACGCGTGGAAAACGCTAGGCGCGCCGTTTTCTCCTTCTTTCCAAAGCGCTCAGGCAGAAGTGCTTCTGAGACGTCTGCCTTTGCTAAGCAACCATGACTTGCTCTCTCCATGAACACGGAAATTTCAGCAAAGGATAAATTGATTTGCAGCACTAAAAAACGCTCGCAGTAGCTCTGCTACTAAATTTATTTCAAAATGGCAATCCCTATACAGTTATGATCAGCTGTTCCTTCATCTTGGCTGAGTTTTCAACGTTGTTACGGGAAAGGATGAAGCTGATTGGTTAGTTCTTGTCACATGACCCGCGAAGCGCTTGCAGCATTCTGAGCAGTACCACCACCCCAACAAAGCTCCAGTATCCCTTACATTTTAAGACAGGTGTTATAGCCCAAATGAAAACACAAACGGGTATATATGAAGAGCATTTATTTAAAGGCTTATTTGCATATTTTCTGTTAATTTAACATTGCTTATCTTTACATTTACATTTTATTTTCATGTTTTCTTTTCATATTGCTTTTCTTTTACAGTTTTTCTTTTCATTTCACATAACTTTTCTTTTACTCTTTTAGTGAGTTGTTGTACAAATTTGTTGCAAACTTTGCATTCCTTAAAAAAGTAAATTCGCTGTCCCATTTATCACGGTATTTACACAAGGGTCTTGGTTTTTTGGGATGGTGTGCCTTGCCTTCACTCTCTATCGTAGCATCCATCATCCGTCTCTGTTTTGTCCTTTGTTGTTGTTTTTCCCGCGTTATAAGGTTATAACTCATGTCATCTGACCTCACACACCCCTCGCGACAGGCTACTACAGGTGGCAGTTATCGCGAGACTAGTGACAGAGCTCAGATTGGGAATGTTTTTTTTTTATTATTATTTTATTAATAACGCAGCAGGCCCGTCGTCAAGGGGGGGCATCGGGGGGCAGTGCCCCCCCCCAAATGACTTTTTGACCCCCCCTAAACGTAACGTACAGAACAATTAACCAAACTTGCATTACTGTGCATTCACACCACCGGCGTCGAGAGCGTCAAAGTGGCCGGAAGTCATTCATCTTCAATGTAAACCAGCGTTGAGCAGCGACGAGGAGCGGCGCGGGGCGACTTGGCCTTTGAGAGCGTCGAGCAGAGTTGAAATCAAGGCAAATTTATGGTAATGAGCTATGACGCGGTTGGGCAGCAACCAATCGGAACGTAGAAGTCAACCGCTTGAGAGGATTCCAGAGGACGCAGCTCCGATCACATTAGTTCCCAAGCACAATAGAGGACAGGTTGATTATTGCCGTTTCGCGTTTGCAGTAATCTATGATGTGTCCCTGTTTGCGTACAGGGACATAAAAAAATAATTAAAAGTGATACGTGGACCAAGGTGTCTGAGATCGTTCATTTTAAGTAAAGGATCTTAATATTTCGTCCACAATTTAATGAGATTAACTTATAACATTAACCTCCTTTTGGTTTGTCTGCATGAGATCAACAAGTCTCTTTGCTTTGCGGCCACTTCTAACACAAAATAAGCATTCGGTCTACGTCAGAGCGTCTTAGCGCTCACAAATCTTTCTGCAGCGTCGTGAGCAGAGCGGCATAAGCGATTTTTGACGGTCCCGACGCCGCCGGTATGAACGCCCAGTTAGACGTTTGATATTGAATGTTATTGATTTAGATCATGGCGCTAATAATGTTCTTTCAGCAGAACTTGCCTCACAGGAACAGTAATCACTACAACGGTAACAGTAGAAATGCATAACACGTTACCTTCAGAAATGATTCAGACGATTCATTATTCAACGCATTATTACACAGAACATAATTTTAAATATAATTATATTCATAAATGACTGTTAAACCTTTCAATATGTTATTTTTGTGTTAGTAGTTTTATTAATTCAAATTACAATATGCAGTTTGTGTGTAAGTATATGTATATGTATATATAAATCATGCAATTCATTTAGTTAAGCATACAGTATTGTATTGTTTATACGCAATTCCTTTGCGCAGCTGAGCTGCGCGTTGCATGCGATCTCAGAATAAATTTTTGGCGGTTTTGGAAATGTTAAGAGACAATAAACAGAGACGTTGAGATCAAACGGTCACGTATTTTATTTGAATAATTGAACAAAACAAGACTATTGTGGTCTATTTTAGTTATAGCCTAATATGGGTTTATTTTATGGTCCGTCTCAGATCATTAAAAAAAAGTGTGCCCCCCTATGAAAATTAAATGCCCCCCCATTTGGTTTGTTCTGGCGACGGCCCTGTAACGCAGGTTAAAATTAAAATACGGGAGATTTACGGGAAAATACTAATACGGGAGGACGGCGGGAAAGAAGGGTAAAATATGTGACTTTCCCGGCCAAAACGGGATACTTGACAGGTATGCAATGCGGTGCAGACGCGCCTGAAAAAAACGGGCGCGTTGCACCGCGTACGCGTCGCGACCACGTCGCTTCCATTATGAGCGCGCATGTCGCGCGCCTACATTGGAAATAACCAGAGCCATATATGGATCTGGAAATAACGAACTTGCGTGCGCAAAGAGACGCGATATGTGGACGGCCAATCCAGTGCGACTTATATATATCCTCATCATGACATATTTTTTGACGGACTTATAGTCCGAGAAATACGTTAACCATGCTAACCAGCCATACCCGGGTGACTTCAGATTAATCAGTCATATCTCTAAAAAAATGATGACGACAACAAGCAGGTTGTGTACACTGAAGGGTCACACACCAGACAAGTAGCTGCTATTGAGATGAATATTCCTTTGACGTCCTTCTCACAACTCCCTTCTTTACCAGCTGGTAAACAACACAAACCAGTTTGAACCAGCTAATAAGAAAGCAGGTACCAAGTTTTGAAAAACACCGTCCAGCTTAAGCTGATTTTAGCTGGATTTTCTAGCAGTGCTTTCAAAATAAAAGCAAGGTGAGATAAGGGTTTGACTGGAAATCTGCTGCCGGTGTAAGCTTTGTGTGTGTGCCAGAGGAATTTGTGTTGTCAGCTGGATGGGTTGAGCAGATCATTATGTCACATCTCTGTTGGTCTTGTCTAATCACGGTGTCAGGGGCCTCTGGAGTGAATCAGCAGCATGCAGTATGTTTCTGATAAGTCAAGCACAAATGAAACCTCTAACTGTACCCATGGGGTGTGATCATGTGTTATGAAGAATGAAGCCTGTGAGATGCTCTCCACTGGGTTCTAACCCAACAAATGAGGGAAGAAATCGTCTCTGGTTAAAAGATAAAGTTGTAATTTCTGTAGTTATTGCACATATGGTTGAAAATGGTTGTAGGTATTATGCAAAGATATTAAAGAAGAGCTAAAACTGATGTGGCTTGTTCACAAAGTAATCTCAGATTTGTTTTTGTTGAACTGTAGAATGCATATTTAATGTTTTCCCCCCATGTAGAATTCATAATAGCTAAATGATGTCATAATTAAATTGTTAAAATCCGAACGTGAGGGTTAGATTTAGAGATAGAGCATATAAAATATTATTAGATCAGTATAAAAAATAATAGAAGGTGGACAATGAAAATAATTGGGTTTGTTTTTCTTGTTGTTTTAAAATGTATACTCCTTTTTTTCATATGACATCAGCCAAACTTGACCTTTGGATAGTTTTTAGGTTTAAGGAGAATAGTAAAATTAGTCAGCTATTACTGTAATATTATTTCAAAACATTATTTAAAAAAAAAAAATTAACAATTGAAAAGTCTTTACTGTCACTTTTAATGCACCCTTGCTGAATAAAATATTAAGTCTTTTTTTTTTTAAAGAAAGTGATACCACATATACAATGCAATGACGAAAAGGCCTGAACATACTGAAATGATTTCTCCACTTTATTTACAAATTAAGTTAGCACTTCATAATCATGACCCTTTGACTGTTTCTGTTGTTTTTCCCAGCGGTTCAGAAAGCAGCACATTATCTCATTGTTTGAGGTCTTCTCATTTCCCGACAGTGCAGGAACTGTTCAATCAGCCCCATGTGTCCTCCACATTGCCTCACATCACAGTGGCTTGTCTCCAGGCCTGTTCTTCTCTGCACCCACTTTATGACCTTGTTTGCTTTTGTTAAATGCTCCAGCTGGCCCGGCCAGTTCGGGAGACCACAGAGGAACAACCCTTTACATTTTGTGCAGCGGTCCACACTTCTCACTGCTTTCCTGCCTCTTTATACCCGTTATGTCAGTGTGAGTGTGTGTGTGTGTGGTCCATGACAGCAGTTTTGGCCGCAGTGTGTGTTAATGGCCAGTGAAGATGTGAAGTATAGCTGACAGGGTCTGGTTTGTGCCCCACAGCTGCATCTAGAGAGACCTTTTGTTCTAAACATGAGGTTAATGGAGCAGACAGGTTATGTGTGGCAGTGCCCCAGCCACCCAGTGGAGGTCTAAGCTGTGACTGCAGACGATTGGTTTGTTAAGGTTTAAGGAAGTTTTCTCTGTTTTGTTGATGCTAACTTCAGCCATGGAACAGTAATATGTATGTGTCCAAAAAAAGGGTTTTTGCATCAGTGCCTAAGAAGAACCATTTTCGATTGGTGTTAAAGAAACTTTCAGTAAACAATTCTTTAAAGAACCATCTTAATCCACTATAAAGAACCTTTTCTACTATTTTTATTATATTTCCATGGATGTTTACATTTCTTTGTTGAATCATATGCCAGTAACAAACCTTTATTTTTAAGGGCGTATGCAATTGAGTCTTATTTGAAATAATAAACTCTGGCATAGTGATTTAAATTTTAGTAAATTTGTAGAAATTAAAACGTAATGTTTCTTAGTGTAAGGTTGCAAAATCACAAATCAGGGTTTCAAGTATTCAGACCTTTAGAATATCAAATTTTATTAAGTGTTGGTAAAGTTGCAAATAGATGCCAATAAAGACATTTTTGGGTGTAGTGACATGGATCCTTGCTGCTTCTGAAAAGGTTTCATGGAAAATTATCTTTTTTTTCTTTCTTTTTTTTTTAAATCACTGGCATAAGGGAAATGAATCAGGACAAATGCAAGCCAGACTCAAGCAGCTCTGACAAACAACTTTGAATGGTGTGCTATTATTGAATTAATCTGTTATTCTGAATAATTTTCAGTGTATTTACTTAGAATTTATGTGTCGTGGGTGTGACAGTATGATTTAATCATTCAGACAATGCAACTCCAAGTTTAAATCCAATTTGCTTTTATACAAGACTTTTTGTAAATGAGTTCTTGGAAAGGTCTGTGTTATGCAGTGCCACTGGCTTGAAAAGAATGTGACTGAATCTTTCCTATAAACGAACCAGAAACACCCCGCCAGTGAAGGACATCTGAGGTGGCAGTCCAAGGTCATATTTTCCAGTCTAACCTTGGATAGGAGACACTGTCTTTGCAGAATAACTTCTTTCTTTTGTGCCTGTCTGAACAATTAGCTCTTTAGGAGGATGTGGTCTGTCAGCTGCTTTCAGACTCACAACCTAACATTGTCAATGATATGTCACGCCCCCGGGCTGATCTGTCTGTTTTTCCCCATAGTGTGTGTTGTTTACACTTACCATGTGCTTCTGTGTCACCGTGGTGCCCGTCTCCGCCCTCTTGTTTCATTTTTATCTTGTTATTGGTCACCATCACCTGCTCTGCATTATGATAATCACTCCTTCTCTATTTAGTCTCCTCATGTGTGCTGTCTGTTGTCAGATCGTCGAGTTGTTTTCGTCCTTGTCTCAACTTTATCCACATCTCTTGTTTAGCCTACACAGAGATCGTGCCCGTTTTGTTTTCATCCTCTAGTTTGTTTGTTTTTTCCCTCTTCCTCCTGCTTTCAGGCAGCGCTACTCTCCAGCCTTCCGTGTTAGAGCTCACCGATCGCTGTCACTCCTCTTCTTCGCCGCGCCACAGCGCGCCACCAGTTCCCCGCCTCAACAGCGCCCCCGCCTCCCTGTCAGTTTGTCCGGGCATTGCATCAGAGGATTTCCTAGTGGAATTCGTCCAGGAGGCTCTTTTGGATCTGCTCCAGACTGCCCTGTTCCTGGATAGTTTTTTGTTAATTCTCATTTTTATTTTTTTTCTCTGTCCTTTGGAATTAAGCCATCTAATAAACTGACCTTTTGAGCACCTGCAACTGAGTCCCAGTCTCGCCCCTTGACAGAACGATCTGACCACCATGGACTCAGCAGGTGCAGATCCCCTCAGATCAGCCGTCACCCAGCAGGGCATTCTCCTGGGCCAACATGCCTCCCAGCTAACGTCCACATCGCGGGAGGTTGAGTTCCTTAATGCCAAGTTGTCGGAGCTGACTGCCCAGCTCCAGGAACTTCAGAGACAGACACCTGCAAGATCGGAGGACCCCACTGGCCTTTCCTCTACCCGTCATGATCCTGAGCCTCATGCCAACAACCCACCTCCCTATGATGGGAACCCTAACTCCTGCAGAGCCTTCCTGTCTCAGTGCTCCCTAGTCTTCGCCCTCCAGCCCCGCCGATATGCCCAGGAAGAGACTAAGGTGGCTTATGTTCTAACCCTCCTCACAGGCAGAGCCCGTGACTGGGGAACTTCAGTGTGGGAGGCCCGGGCTCCCTTTTGTGCCTCGTTTGGGGCTTTTCGACAGGAGATGGTCAAATTATTCGACCGTTCTGCTCGGGGTGATGAAGCAGCGGCCCAGCTGGCACGGCTACAGCAAGGAGGCCGCTCAGTGACCGAGTATGCCATTGAATTCAAGACCTTAGCAGCGGCCTGTGACTGGAATGAGGGGGCTTGCAGAGCTGTGTTTCGTGCTGGACTAGACGAGGAGATCCAAGACAAGATCGCCACCCAAGAGCTTCCACGCAGTTTCGATGATCTGGTCGACCTGGCCCTCCGTGTTGAGAACCGCCTTCGCCTTCGTCACCAACAACTGACTGCTCGCACCTCTTGGAGGGTGGGTGAAATGACCAGCGAATCCACCCCGGTCCTGCCTCTGCCATCTCCTGCTGACCCTGAACCCATGCAGGTGGGACGACTGCGTCTTACTTCCCAGCAGAAGCAAGAGAGACTCACCCGGGGCTTATGTCTCTACTGTGGGAGGGCCGGACACTTCGTTGGAAAATGCCCGCTAAAAGCCAAGGCCCATCAGTAGCCAGGGGGATTCTGGTGGGCACATCTCCGCTTAATTTCCCCCACTCCTCCCGCACACTACTTCCCGTGGGTGTCCAGTTCGGAGGTTCTCGTCACTCCTGTTCGGCCCTGGTGGATTCTGGGGCTGGTGGTAGTTTCCTGGACACGGCACTGGCCAAGCAGTGGGGAATTCCCGCCATTCCCCTCTCTACTCCTATCTCTGTTCGGTCTCTGGATGATTCCCCTATCACTACCATCACTCACCTCACCCCTCCTGTAAGTCTTATCGTTTCTGGCAATCACCATGAGATAACCGAGCTGTACCTTCTTGATTCCCCGAGTGCCCCCGTGGTTCTGGGACACCCGTGGTTGGTGCAGCACGGTCCTCATGTGGATTGGGCCAGAAACTCAGTCTTGTCTTGGAAACAGTCTTGTCTTGAGTCTTGTTTGGGTTCTGCCTCTTTTCCTGGTTTTGTGTTTCCTGTTGTGCAGGTGGATGATGCTGATCTGTCCGGGGTGCCGGAGGAGTACTGCGATCTGCGGCAGGTCTTCAGCAAGTCCCGGGCTGTGTCCCTGCCTCCTCACCGGCCTTATGATTGTGCCATCAACCTCCTCCCAGGCACTTCTCCGCCCAGGGGTCGGTTATATTCCCTGTCTGGTCCAGAAAGAGAGGCTATGGACAAATATATTCGTGAGTCCCTTGATGCCGGTCTCATCCGTCCCTCCTCGTCTCCTGCTGGCGCAGGGTTTTTCTTTGTTAAGAAGAAGGACGGCTCCTTGCGCCCTTGTATTGATTACAGAGGTTTGAATGACATTACCATTAAGAATAGGTACCCCCTGCCCTTAATGTCATCTGCCTTTGAACTTTTGCAGGGAGCCAAGGTCTTCAGTAAGTTGGACCTCCGTAATGCTTATCACCTGGTTCGGATTCGAGAGGGGGATGAGTGGAAGACAGCATTCAACACTCCTTCGGGACATTATGAGTACCGGGTGCTACCCTTTGGCCTGACAAATGCCCCAGCTGTCTTCCAGGCCCTGGTTAATGACGTGTTGCGAGACATGGTTAACAAGTTTGTCTTTGTGTACCTAGATGACATTCTTATTTTCTCTCCTTCACTTCAGGTACACACCCAACACGTGCGCCAGGTGCTACAACGGCTGCTGGAGAACCAGCTATATGTTAAAGCGGAGAAGTGCGTTTTCCACTCCAAGTCAGTTCCCTTCCTGGGCTATATCATTTCGGCGGAGGGAATCAAAGCTGATCCCGCTAAGGTAAGGGCCGTAGCCGAGTGGCCACCTCCAGACTCACGAAAGGCACTGCAGCGGTTTCTGGGATTTGCCAACTTCTACAGGCGCTTCATCAGAAACTTTAGTCAGGTTGCTGCACCCTTGACAGCTCTTACTTCCACTAAGGTACCGTTTAGGTGGAATTTGAAGGCTCAGGAGGCCTTTAATGACCTAAAGTCCCGATTCATTTCTGCTCCTGTTCTTTCATTTCCAGACCCTGAACGCCAGTTTATTGTGGAGGTGGATGCTTCTGAGATTGGAGTAGGTGCGGTCCTTTCTCAGAGATCCCCCAGAGATGGGAAGGTACATCCCTGTGCCTACTACTCTCACCGCCTGAGCCCAGCAGAACGGAATTATGACGTAGGGAACCGGGAACTGTTGGCGGTCAGGCTAGCCTTGGGTGAGTGGCGTCACTGGTTGGAGGGGTCAGCACAGCCCTTCTTGGTTTGGACGGACCATAAGAACTTGGAATATGTCCGTTCGGCCAAGAGGGTGAGTTCACGCCAGGCCCGATGGGCACTCTTCTTTGGCCGGTTCAACTTCTCTCTCTCGTATCGCCCAGGCTCCAAAAATATAAAACCTGATGCCCTCTCCCGTCTTTACAGAGATACAAAAGGAACCAGTGTATCTACTGAAACAATTATCCCTAAAGAGATTGTGGTAGGGTCCCTCTCCTGGGACGTGGAGAGGAGAGTGCTGGAAGCCATACGAGAGAGAGAGGTGCCGAGGGAGTGCCCAGAGGGTAGACTTTTCGTGCCGGATGGGCTGCGCCCTGAAGTCCTCCAGTGGGGGCATTCATCCAAGTTAGTCTGTCATCCTGGAGTTCGGAGATCTCTGGCTGCCATCCGCCAGCGATTTTGGTGGCCATCCATGGCCCAGGACGTCAGGCAGTTTGTGTTTGCCTGCCCAATTTGCGCCCAGAACAAGAGTTCTAATCAGCCTCCTGTTGGTCTGCTACAGCCCTTACCCATCCCCTCCCGCCCCTGGTCACACATAGCCCTTGACTTTGTCACTGGTCTTCCACCATCGAGGGGTAACACCGTAGTATTGACGGTGGTTGATCGCTTCTCTAAAGCGGCCCATTTCATCCCCCTTCCCAAACTGCCTTCAGCTAAGGAGACCGCTCAAGTGGTGGTTGACCACATCTTCCGGATTCATGGCCTTCCGGTGGACGTGGTTTCTGATAGGGGGCCACAGTTTGTCTCCCGATTCTGGAAGGAGTTCTGTCGACAGATCGGGGCCTCTACGAGTCTGTCGTCAGGTTTTCACCCTCAGACCAATGGGCAGTCCGAGCGGGCAAACCAGGTTTTGGAACAAGCTCTCCGCTGCCTGACGTCCCATAATCCGAGTTCTTGGAGCCAACAGTTATCCTGGATTGAATATGCCCATAACTCCTTGCCAGTGGCGGCCACAGGTATGTCTCCATTCCAGTGCTCCATTGGTTTTCAACCTCCTATGTTCCCCTCACAGGAACCCGATGCTGCTGTTCCGTCTGCCTTAGCCTTCGTCCGCAGGTGTCGCCGCACCTGGAGGAGGGCTGAGGAAACCTTGGCTCGGGTTTCCAGACGAACCAAAGCAGCGGCTGACCGTCACCGTATTCCTGCTCCCCGCTACGTATGTGGTCAGAGAGTATGGCTGTCTACCAAGGACCTTCCTCTCCGGGTGGCTTCTCGCAAGTTAGCCCCCAGGTTCATGGGGCCATATCAGATCACCAAGGTATTGAGTCCGGTGGCGGTAAAGCTCAAGTTACCTCCCATACTTGGTCGGGTACACCCAGTCTTTCATGTTTCTCGGGTCAAGCCTGTGTTTCATTCTCGCCTTAACCCATCTGCTACTAACCCTCCCCCTCCCCGTCTAGTGGATGGTTCCCCAGCCTTCACTGTCAGGAGGTTGCTGGATGTCAGACGTCGTGGTCGGGGATTTCAGTATCTGGTGGACTGGGAGGGATATGGTCCGGATGAGAGGAGTTGGGTCCCGGCTCGGGATATTCTGGATCGGTCGCTGATCGAGGACTTCAACCGGCAGCGTGGTGGTACCTTCCCTGGAGCGCCAGGGGGCGCTCCTGGGGAGGGGGGTAATGTCACGCCCCCGGGCTGATCTGTCTGTTTTTCCCCATAGTGTGTGTTGTTTACACTTACCATGTGCTTCTGTGTCACCGTGGTGCCCGTCTCCGCCCTCTTGTTTCATTTTTATCTTGTTATTGGTCACCATCACCTGCTCTGCATTATGATAATCACTCCTTCTCTATTTAGTCTCCTCATGTGTGCTGTCTGTTGTCAGATCGTCGAGTTGTTTTCGTCCTTGTCTCAACTTTATCCACATCTCTTGTTTAGCCTACACAGAGATCGTGCCCGTTTTGTTTTCATCCTCTAGTTTGTTTGTTTTTTCCCTCTTCCTCCTGCTTTCAGGCAGCGCTACTCTCCAGCCTTCCGTGTTAGAGCTCACCGATCGCTGTCACTCCTCTTCTTCGCCGCGCCACAGCGCGCCACCAGTTCCCCGCCTCAACAGCGCCCCCGCCTCCCTGTCAGTTTGTCCGGGCATTGCATCAGAGGATTTCCTAGTGGAATTCGTCCAGGAGGCTCTTTTGGATCTGCTCCAGACTGCCCTGTTCCTGGATAGTTTTTTGTTAATTCTCATTTTTATTTTTTTTCTCTGTCCTTTGGAATTAAGCCATCTAATAAACTGACCTTTTGAGCACCTGCAACTGAGTCCCAGTCTCGCCCCTTGACATGATATTATTATACCAAAAAAAAAAAATGATTTGGTTTGGTTTTATTTTAAGGTATAAATGAAATGAAATAAAAATACTTCTGGTATAGTCATTTAAATTTTAAAAATAAAAATGTATTTAATGTTTCTTGGTAGAACATGGAAAAATCACAAATCAGGGTTTCCAGCTGTAGACCTTTAGATTATACAGTTTTAGTAAGCATTACTCATAAAAGAAATAAATGTAACGAAACAGCTTGTGTAATCTTTAGTTTGAGGTTCTTAATCACTCTTCTGTTTTAATTGTTTATAGCAGGTTTTGTATCCTATCGTGGATGTCTTATTCAAATTATTTGTTCGATAAAATGTTGCCATCTAGTGGATATTATTACCCATTGACATTTAAGTAAACTAAAGCAACTATTTCTCCTCAGATTGAAAGGTAGAGATCGCAACTTTGATTCGCAAGTTACAATATTTTACTATTAAATGCTTAAACAAAGCAATTATGTAGCTCAGTTTTGTAAACAGCTTTTAAATGCATTTTAATTTAATGCTTGCTTCATACCAAATGCAATGATTTCTTTCTTACGGAATTGGAAATTTACGTGGAAAAAAAGTTGTTGTTTTTTTGCTCAGAGAAGAGTATTTATAGGCTTAAAAAAATTCAGTAAGTCAAAGATTTGTTTAGTTTAAGACATCAAAAAAAAAACTCTAAAGGTCTTAGTGTACACATCCATTAACATATCTCCACATTGATTGTCTTTAATTCATCCAAAAACATCAACAACAAAACTGTTTAAAATACAGAACATGCAGAGATTTGTCAATTCTTCCGGTTTAAATGTGCAATCTGATCTAGTCATTTCGTTTTTACATACTTTACATATTGCATTTGTATTTTCAGAGGAATGTCAAAAACAACTGCTCTAGAACAGTCCTGGCATTGTGCTTCATGCACAACTGTTTTTTATTGATGACTCAATTCTGATGTCTCAAGTGCACGCTTCCCTTCCTTTGACAAAAAACATTGTGGGTGAAGATGTTGGGTCTTATTAATCGCAGATTCATTCCTTTACTTTACATGAAGTCATCTGAATCATAGCCACCCTGTAAAAAAAAGATCATATCATGTAATAAATAATATAATAATACATCTCAAGAACAGATTCTGATGTACAAAGGTTATTTTTTTTATTATATTTATCATTTATGCATCTACAGTGGAGTCCAAAAGTCTGAGACTACTTTGAATCTATTGTATAAAGTGTAGCAAAAAAAAAAATTATTTAACAAATATATATATATATATATATATATATATATATATATATATATATATATATATATACAGTTGGGATCGAAAGTTTGGGCACCCCTTGCAGAATCTGTGAAAATATGAGTAATTTTCAAAAAATAAGAGAGATCATACTAAATGCATGTTATTTTTTATTTAGTACTGTCCTGAGTAAGATATTGTGCATAAAATATTTTAACATTTATTCCACAATACAAAAAAAATGCTGAAATTATTAAAATGACCCCACTCAAAAGTTTGGGAACCCTTGGTTCTTAATACTGTGTTCTGTTACCTGATGATCCTCGACTGTCTTTCTGTTTTGTGATGGTTGTGCATGAGTCCCTTGTTTGTTCCGAACAGTTAAACTGAGCAGCGTTCTTCAGAAAAATCTTTAAGGTCCTGCAGATTCTTCAGTTTTCCAGCATCTTTACATATTTGAACCCTTTCCAGCAGTGACTGTATGCTTTTGAGATGCATCTTTTCAGACTGAGGACAATTGAGGGACTCAAACACAACTATTTAAAAAGATTCAAACATTCACTGATGCTCCAGAAGGAATCAAGATGCATTAAGAGCTGGGGGTGAAAACTTTTGGAATTTGAAGATCAAGGTAAATTGTACTTAATTTGTGTACCGGGAAACATACATGTATCTTCTGTTGCTTACGAAGGGCAGAACTAAATGGAAAAAAATTATATAAAATTATCCTTCTGGAGCATAAGTGAATGTTTGAATCTTTTTAAATAGTTGTGTTTGAGTCCCTCAAATGTCCTCAGTGTGATAAGGTGCATCTCAAAATCATAAAGTCACTGCTGGAAAGGGTTCAAATATGCAAAGATGCTGGAAAACTGAAGAATCTGCAGGACCTTAAAGATTTTTCTGAAGAACGCTGCTCAGTTTAACTGTTCAGAACAAACAAGGGACTCATGCACAACCATCACAAAACAGAAAGACAGCCGAGGATCATCAGGGAACAGAACACAGTATTAAGAACCAAGGGTTCCCAAACTTTTGAGTGGGGTTATTTTAATAATTTCAGCATTTTTTTTTGTCTTGTGGAATAAATGTTAAAATATTTTATGTACAATATCTTACTCAGGACAGTACTAAATAAAAAATAACATGCATTTAGTATGATCTCTCTTATTTTTTGAAAATTACTCGCATTTTCACAGATTCTGCAAGGGGTGCCCAAACTTTCGATCCCCACTGTATATATATATATATATATATATATATATATATATATATATATATATATATATATATATATATATATATATATATAATTATCAGAATTAACTGTTATGCTGATGATATCATTTGTAATGACTTTTTTTTTATTGAGTTCGAACATGCAAAATAAACGTATTTCACTAGTGGTCTCAAACTTTTGGACGCCAGTGTATTTTTCAAAAATGAAAGGGATAGTTTACCTTTAGTTGCTAGTCCCCACTGACTTGCATGGTGGATTTTTTCCATACTATGGAAGTCAGTGGGAGCCAGCAACTGAAGGTGAACTATCCCTTTAATTGTTTGTGCTGAGGTTAATAAATGTATAATATGCTCAACATTTTAACAATATGCAGCACCTTAATTCTTCCATCTCTTTTTTCTTTTTCATTTCTTCCTTCTCCTTTTTCTTCTGCTCTTGTAATTTAGCCTTTTTCTCACTTCTTTCCTCTCTGTCCCGGGACTCCTTCTCAGCAGCAAGATCAGGATAGCGCTCCTCTTGTGTTTTATCAAGTCTGTTGATGATTTCATTGAATTTCTTTTCTACTGCCACAATTTTCAACTGTTGACATTGTATAGTATATTTCAAATTAATATAGTAATACCTGAGCACCTTAGAATCACATAGAGTTTGTTCAGACAGGCAGTAATTGGGATTTTTTGGCACAAATTACTCAGATTAGTTTAATTTCTGTAATTTCAAGATGATGCATCCTAATAAAATTCTGAAGTGTGAACAAAATTATAGAGTTTATCTGTCCTCATTCCATACCAAAGGCCATGCATATTTTATAAGATCTTCCCCTGTTGAAAAACAAAAGTTATTAATGGTCTGACAAGTACAGGGTGAGGGTTCTGAAAAATATTAATAACAAGGACTTCGGTCCTTTCATATTTATCTTTACCCATATAGATGGTATAGGGCGGTGAGACAACTGTGAAAGAGAAGCATGTACTGCAACTTTTAATAATCACTGTTTTTGTTTTGTGTGTTTATTCTTGTTACATATCTGAAGACACACCGAACCTCCAACAATTATTATCTCACAATGTCAAGTTACAGTATATTGCAGTTTTGATAATCTTTCGTTTTGTTGAATGTTGTATTATTATTAGCATTATAATTGTTTCGTATTTAAACTGTTGACAGCATAAACACTGTTTTGCATGGGCACAGGAAGCACACGATTCACTACTCACCGGCGCTTTTAAAAACATATTTTTACGCAAAGACGCAACCTTTCAATTTATATGTATTCAACAAAACATAGAGCACATCAGTGTTAATATGTCATGTGCACCATCGATTCCGACCACAACAGAAACAAGCAGCGCTCCAATGACGTGATTCCCGATGAATGAATCGTTCATTTGAACCGCATCTAGTTGAAGGGGTCTAAACGATTCGAGTCTGAACAATTCATTCCGAAGTTCTGAACTTTGCTCACGTGAGCAAATCCTTATATTGGTTCTAATGAATAAAACAATGTATACACAAATCGTTAACTATTTACATTCTAAATTCATTTTTTGTTGAAGGAACTGAACGGCTGTTCAATCTGAATCGGAGCGCTCAGTTTGTTGAACCGGTTCTTTGAAACAAACTGTTCGAAAGAACCGATTCGTATAGATGAATCGCACTTAACCGGGCGTCATACACATTCGTTGTTTCCGTTTCCGTGTGCGCCACAATTGACTTTGGCGCGTTGTTCAAAACAAACCGCGGGTGAAGCGAGAGATTTGCCGCGATTATTTTGTTCAGCTGTTTCCACACAAATTCAAAAACAGGATCGGATTTATTTAACCTGGTACGTGAACTACTACATACATTATTGTTACATTGTCAGTATTAGAACGAGGTTTGTGTTGACTTTGGGATCCTGCGTGTATTTTGAAACGAGATGTTACTTGTCAACTAATTGGCGCATAGAAAATAGCTGCGATATTTATGATTTGTATTGAAAATATATGTTCTGTAACCTATGAGCCAAACTACATATCGTTATCATAGCAATAAGCATGACATGAAAAGTTTGATTCTTTTGAATTTCTCAGTTTAAAGTCACAGAGTAAGTTATTCTCTTTGTCTACTGACGCAAATTATGAATTTTGTCGATTTCTGTTTACTAAATTTGATCATGTTACCACGTTTTCTCCACAGTTCTCTTATGAGTGAGCGCAAAATTATATTTCAGAAATATCAGAATGTTCTAGAAATGCATAATCTGTTCTTGTCATGTTGATTCCCTGTCTGCTCATTTCAGGTGATTTGAAGATGTTATCCCGAAAAAGAAAACATGGCTCTCCTGATGCTGAGAGGTATGAGATGTCATTTTGTTAGATCTGAGATATGAAATGTACTTTCCCCTTATGACAGCGATTGTAAACCCTTTAATTCACTTTAAACCCACCACAGTAACCCATCTAAGAAACAAATAACAAGCTCTCCGAGAAGAGCCACTCGACAAAAAGAGAATATTCCCATCTCGCTGGCATCACCCCAAAAGATTCTCAGCACACCTAAGAAGATGCCGAGGACCTCTTCACTAAAATCTCCTCCAAAACGAATCTCGCCACGAAAAACTGCATTGGGAGCGGGATCCTTCTACAGCAAGCAGAAACCTCTTTATCTCACACCTCTGGAAAGGAAGCTGTTAAAGGAAACCAAATCACCGCCATCAGTCCCTAGCAAAGAACCATCATGTCTCCCTGGAAATCCTGTTAAAAAACCAGTGAGGAAGGTCCAAAAGAAAGGCAGTGCCACAGGTCCACAATCTAACCTAAAAGGTTACTTTATTGCTAAACCCAAAGGGAAAAGTCTCTCTGATGTGCAAACAGATCAGTCGCTGAAGGCCATGGTGGCCCCGATTTCATTTAGCAGTATGAAATCCAAGAGTAAACCCAAGCTGGTTGTGGGAGCAGCTTTCTTCAGCACTGGAAAAAAGCCCACTTCAATGTTCAAAAGATCTGCACAGAGCACAAAGCCTAAAAAAACCTTAACCTATGAGAAACCCACAAAGGAGAAGGAAGCGCAGACAGCGCCAGGAGAACGTTCCCCAGTCCGCCGAGCCATCTTCTTAAAAAAACACCTGAATGCAGACAACACCGCTAAAGTTACTACTGATAAAGTTGAAAAGGACAGCGAGTCAACGCAAGTGATGTTGAGCCCCAAGCAGATGTCCCCTCAGGTCCTGGCACATATGCATGGTATTACCAAAGAGTTAAAGGTGGTTTTGAGGAGATCCGTAAGTCCCAGCAGATCAGCTGAAGCTGATGTTTTCCAGGACTCGACCGCAAAAACAGATTCGGTGTTTGATGTGAGTGACATACCACCACCAGATCACAACAGCTCTCTTGATGAAGGTAAAAAATATCAACTTTTTATAAAAACAAAAAAAACTGAAATATATTTGATTTTATAAACAAGTACTTTTTATTATATATTATTTTTCTTACTTTCTAATTTGATCAGTTTTTTCTTAGATAACTTGTTAAATTATTATTTTTTATAAATTCTGTTTTTAACAAAGCAAAACAATGTCTGATTTTTTTATGTTTTGTAAATGATTTTTTATTTCTCCGTCTTCAGAAGAGTCATCTGTCTATCCCATTTTTGGCACTAAAAGGTAAGACAGACATATACTCATTTACTCCTAATGCAGCTGTGTCAAAAAGTCATGGCTACTGTAAAAAATTGATAAAGTTTCGAAATCTTAGCTGCATAAGGCCAATGTTATAGAATGACCTAATGATGTTGTGTGTGCCACCCAGGTTATATTCAATCTGTCAGCTATGTCATGACCACATAAAGTGTTTGATCCTCATCAGTTGTTCTCATCTTTGTTTTAGATCTCAGAAAAAAGGGGTTTTGTCACCACCGCGGAACACCAGCACTCCTTCTGCACTGACTGGTTCTTCTGCTCTGAAGGCAAAAGAGAGAACTGCCTTGAGAAGAGAGATGAAGAAGCAAACAGATAACCAGCTTATCATTGTGAGTAGAAAGTCTAATTGTTGGAGAGAAATAACCTGGTAGTTCTTTTTCACCTAACGTGTCCGGTATTTAGGATGCTGGTCAGAAGCAGTTCGGCGCCACCATGTGTGGGTCCTGTGGGATGCTGTACAGCACAGATAGTCCAGAGGACAACTTCCAGCACACGCAGTTCCATCAGCGCTTCCTGGACACCATTAAGTTTGTGGTGAGCTGTCATGAAGTTTTCATCAATTCTGCTGGGGAAAAAAATACAGCAGTTTCACATTTTGTATGTTTCTAGGGCTGGAAAAAAGAGAGGGTTGTGGCAGAGTTCTGGGATGGAAAGATTATTCTCGTTCTACCTGATGATCCTAAGTATGCCACAAAAAAGGTATGCTGGCAGTGTTTGGTTATAGTTTAAACACTTGCTCTGTCCAGCGTAACCTCAAGTATTTCCTTACTTATGCTGCTTTGTTTCAGGCAGAGGACGTGAGACGGATTGCAGACAGTGAATTGGGCTTTCAGCAAATCACCCTCAGTAGCCCGAGCTCAGCCAAAACCTACCTGTTCATCAACAGCGACAGGATGGTGGTGGGATGTCTGGTGGCTGAAAATATTAGACAAGTGAGTGTTTAACAAAAGAATTCCACCATTTGATTTTAGTAACATTGCCATTCTGAGCTATAAAGTACAGTTGATAAGTGTTTCTGTGGTCTTAAAAGGTTTGTTTTCCCCCTTCCACAAGTTAAGGACCAAAAAGGTTTCAAATCTGAGCAGAAATGTCATGGCATTAAATGTTTATGCATTGCAAAAAAATTATAATATAATATATATATAATATAATTTTTTTCTGAGAAATTTTAATTAAGAATTAACTTGTCAGAAATTAAATAGGTTTTTCTGAGCCCATTGGCAGATATTTGTTCTTGTTTTAATTGTATCAGTTTCTCAGAACACCAAACTGTTTTCATGTTACTTGTCAAGTAAATGTAGATTTAAGAATCTTTAGACACTAGAGAACAGGACAAAAATACTAATTAAGCAGTGTGATAAGAAGGTACATTAAATGTGATTTCCATATCATAGTGGTTAGGAAGAGAGCTATTCAATCCTTGAGCTATTTGTGTGTAAAAAAAAAAAAAAAAACAATTACCATCAAGAAACTTGCAGAAACCCTGAACTGATCTTAGCAAACTCTCATCATACCCAATATCAATTAGGCTTTTCGGGTGCTGGAACAGCAAGAGAACGCCAAAGACATGAGCAAGGAGGATTTCCTGGAGCACCACAGAGCCTGGTGCTGCTCTACAGTGGCGGAACAAGCCATCTGTGGTGTCAGTCGCATCTGGGTTTTCAGTCTGATGAGGAGGAAGGGCATCGCCACTCGCCTTCTGGACACTCTCAGGTACTTAATTATTATTATTATTTTTTTATGTTTATCATGGGACTTTGTTTCTGTATATAAAATTGTTTCTTACTGATTCAGGACTACTTTCATGTACGGGAGCCACCTGACCAAAGAGGAAATCGCCTTCTCTGACCCTACACCAGAAGGAAAGCTGTTTGCTACGAAGTACTGCGAGACGCCTACATTTCTGGTGTACAACTTCATCAGTTAAAGAAAAACTTTCCTGTAGGTTTTAGTATGACTGCATTTGTGAATGCTTTTGTATTTTTTTTTTAATAGATAAAAAAAAATTGTTAGATGTTCAAATTAAGTTCAGTCTAATATGATCAATCTCATGAAGTGCTCCAGATCTGTTCAGGAGAAAATCCATGTTTTACTGTTGTGCAGAGATTGGTGGATTGTCTTTTGACAGTGAATTCATGTTTAAGACACTTAACATTAGGCCAAATGGTATGTATGCTAATTTAGCACAAAAATCCGTTAACTAAGCCGGCCTTAAAGATTCCTGTTTTGGAAAATTAGATTCAGAATTTCCTTTCAAGTTAATTGTAAATTGAACAAGAACTTGCAACTGAAATGCTCCTTGCTTTTGACTTTGTACATATTTTTAAATAAATTGTACTTCATATTTTTTGTATTGTATTTGTGTAAATCTGTCAGTGAGTTTCAAGAATTCTTCTTGAATTATTCTGTTTTTAAGGTTTCCCATTATATATTGATGAATACTTCCATGAACCTTTGATAAATTGCAGAGCTTAGCTTTATTATCTCTACTTAAGTTTTCAGTTGGTAATATTTTGCCTTGAGTGGTTAATTTGATTGTCAAATATTGCATATAGTTTTAATTACTCTGCCAATAAAAACATTCAATCATTTTAAAGAAAAAGCTAAATGCCTTAATTTAGAGCAGAGGTTTTTAACCTCTAATGCAGAGGGTGCAAGTGAGTCTGGAAAAATATGAGAAACATAAATATAACTGTATACATAGGACTGGTTAAAAGTCATGACAACCATTGTTTATTCTTATACGTCCAACAATTATGTTGACAACAGAAAGTAAATAAATGCATCCACAGCATCACAAATCTAAATATAGCTGCAAGCAGCGATGGCGGGCTCAAGCCGTCAGTGCAACACCACCCCGGTGGCATCGGGAAAACTGTGCCCAGCGGGCATAAGCATTTACAGTAACCCTCTGGCAATCAAATTTTAAGGGATATGGCAGTTAAAGGGTTAATCCAACCCGTCTAGACTTTGAAATCACATACACAGAACAATATATATATATAACTTTAGTAACACTTTATTTTAATATATATAAAAAATGTATAAGTTGTGCATCGTAGCTGACACCTAAATGAACACATTACAATTGGTTTATGACTGCAAGTCTTTTTCCTCAAATGCTATTGAGCTTCAAATTTGCTTTTGAGCCCATGTGAAAAAGTAGCATAACGTGCATATGACTTACAGTTTGTTTTAATAAATATCAAACATTTAATTTAATGGTGCATTATAGCTGTCACCTAGATGAACAATTACAGTTGTTTTTATGACTGTAAGTCATTCTCTTCAAATGCTACTGACGTTAGAAAAGTGTATAACAATATCACATGTAACTTTAGAGACGGTCCCTAAATTTGAGACTCTCGAATGTCCAATGTCAAGCCAACTTTATGCCTGTTTTTGTTTTGTTTTTTACTTTATTTTTCTTTTCTCTGTGCCGGATTGCTGATGTCTTTTACCCTGGCATAGATGTCCATCCATCAATTACGAACATTCATCCGCAAATGTCCGAGCGGTCGCGAGCGCGGATGGGAGAATGGCGCATGTTTTATTTTTTTTGAGCTACTGGGATGGTGCCCCCTCTGGGAGTTGGTGCCCTACGAAGACTGCGTAGTCTGCATATAGGGAGCGGCGGTACTATCTGGAAGATATATTCCTCAAACCGTTGTACAAGAGGAGGTGATGCTAGTACTTCAAGAATCTCTCAAAACCTATCTGTTCATAAAGCCTATATATAAAGTCTTAATATAGTATTCCACAATATGTTGTGCTATTCTAATATTATTGTGGTTTTTTTATTGACATTGTTATTTGCTGTTATTTTTTGTTTTAATATTGTTACTGTTGTTACTTGTTGTACGGTGACCTTGAGTGGTTTGAAAGGCGCCTTAAATAAAATGCATTATTATTATTGTTATTATTATTATTATTATTATTATTATTAGCTGTACACTTGATAAAAAAATTAAATATAAACTTATTCAATTGTGTGTGTATATATATATATATATATATATATATATATATATATATATATATATATATATATAGTGTACAGTTTTCTTTTATTGCATCTTGAAATAAATGTTTCTGAGTTCTGTGTTTGTTTATTTATTTTTTTTTTTTTAGGAAGATTACAGCCTTTAATCTCCTCAAAATTAATGTGCATATAAACTATGAACAATTTAATTATAGCTGTATTTATAAAATGCTTACTAATGACTATTAATTTTGGGAGTAGGCTAGCAACAGTTGATGTTGAGGCCTAAGATATTTCTTAAGCTGTAATGATGAAAAAACAACAACAACACCAAATTGCTTTTTTTTCTGCTGGTGATTAAAGAGATGATTAAGTCTCCCCCCCCCCCCCCCCCTCTCTCTCTCTCTGACACCAAGCCCATCCCCTCTCCCACACATTCACACAAACTCAGCACACACACTTAACACACACACACACACACATTACCCAGAGGGACAATGACATCAGATGTATGGTAGTTTTTTAATTTTCTATCATCCATATAGTGTTGTATAGTCATGAAACTATGCATATTTCCTCAGCATGACTTGTCTTCTATGTGTACATTTTGTTGAAGTGTTTAGAAGCTGCACTTAAAAAAATAAAAGACATTTACTGGTTACTTTTTTACTGTTATTTAAAAAAATCACCACGACAAAACCATTCAAGCTATTCAAAATTCATTCGCACCTGTTCTGTAAGATACATTCTTTAAACAGTGGTAAAAGAGGATGTGGTGCTGATCCTTCAAGAGTCACTCCAAACTTATCTGTCCATAAAGCCTATAAAGAATTATTCTTAATACACAGTTTTCACAATACTTCAGCATATTATTCTAATTAAGTGAGGGTCATTTTATCAGTAAAATACATATTATTTTTCTTTGAAAGATTTCTATAAATGATTTAAATCATACTTGTTTCTACAATAATTATTTAAAAGTAATCCTATAGCTTCATCTGGTGGCCATTATTGGTACTAAGAATTGCAAGCTTGATTTATATGTTATGATAGTTTTAATTTTATGCTGGCTCTTGAAAGTGATAAAGCTATGAAACTTACTGTGCTTCCTTCAAATGAGGACTTCTACTTATATAAAAAATTATGAAGATTTAGAATGAAAAAATGTAAAGATATAGTAAAATAACTATTGTATTTTTTTATGTTACTTTAATAAATCTCTATGGCAACACCATTTAAGCTATCCTAAACCCATTCACAATTTAACATCTCAGTATATAGGCATAATGTTGAAAAAGGAGTATGGAGTAGTATGAGTAGGAGTATGAATTCATTTGCAGGCTTTATCATAAATCCACAATAAAATTTCTGAGTTCTGTATCAATATGTGTTGTTGTTTGTTTATTTTTATCTTTTATTTTTCATAGGAAGATAACTTACTCTCATTTTTAATAAATGTGCTTATAAACCAAGGACAAGCTATTTATAGCTGTATTTATAAACTGCTTACTACTGACTATTGATATTGGGACAAGGCTTTATAAAGCATGAACTGACTATTTACTAATGAGTGCAGTTATTATAAAGTGTTATCAATGAATTTGCTAATGTTAACAAATTAGACATTATTTTACAGTGTTATCAAATCCTTAAATGACTCATAAGCATTTGTGAAAGTTCTGCTTGCATTACAGCTTAGTATTGATCTGTGAGCTGAACAGATTTACTGTTACATCCATGAGATTATGTAAATTAAAATAAATATAATGTCACAGGATGTCATAGGTCAGTATCAAATGAGTTTGAAATTATTATTTGCAGCACAAATAAGGTTTTTTTAGGATTTTTAAAAATCCCTAAAACTGTCAGAAAAAGGTTAAGGCCTAAGCTATTTCTATGTGAGTGGCTAATTTTATTTTTGTTTTTATAATTGTAATACACAAACTATGAAATTATACAAAATGTATAAAAAGATAAATAAATAAATACGCACACATTAAAAAAGCAGCCAAGTCGAATGAGTTTCCTTTTTTATATAGATTAAAATTGAAGACAGAAACAAGTGGTAAATGTGGTCACTTTAATATTCAAATCCAGTAGATCCAGTTTATGTTCACGTGGCTGTTTTCGTTTATATTCGCCAAGCTATTATGTATTTTGAAATAATCTTGTCCGTTATGTGTTCGTTCGTACGACGAAAGGCAGAATCCTGCAGCTCGAGAGATATATGTTATTCTGCCAGTCGCGCTTTCAAATAGTCTTGCACACTTAAACAGGTCACAAACACCTGCATTTAGCTCTTGTTGTGTTACAATGGGTTTATTGTGTGCATTTGTGGTAATATTTTATTTAAAAAAGCTCTTAAACAAGAATAAATTCGTTTGTTTTGAGCTCGACTGTACGCGCTGATCGGAGGCGTGATTTCAGATAGGCAGCTGCAAATATTTAATTTTCACACAAACAGTTCAAAAACATCTTAATTTAGCTCTTGGTGTGTTCTAATTGGTTGATTGTGTGATATCGCTGTAATAATTTATTTTTAAAAGCTTTAAAACAGGAATAAATTCGTTTTCTCTGAGCTCTTTACTCCAGACGCTCGTGATCACAGCGGTGATTCATCTCTCCTATTTCTCACGTATCTCTGGCCAGAAATAATTTATCCATGAGCCCTGAACCGGTAATAATCAGATATGTTGGTTTAGATTGTCAGTGTGAATTAAATCTAAGTATTTGTTTGTATTTTTAACCGATTTAAAAGTGAAAGTAAAAGTCCGGGAATTGAACCTGTAGGGGCGCTATTTCTCTCAGACAATGGAAGTCTGAAGCACACATACTCAAACAGAGGGACAGAGTGAGATGAGATGTCTGACAGTTTTTTAAATTTTCTGTTATCCATACAGTGTTGTAAAGTCGTGAAACTATGCATATTTCCTCAGAATGACTTTTTCATCTGTATGAAAAAATTATTTGACGTGTTTGGAAGCTGCAATTTAAAAATACAATAATGATTCCCTTTGTAAGGTCATTTAAAAAAATCACCACGGCAAAACCATTCAAGCTATCCAAAATCCATTCACAATTTAAGTTCCTATCAGAAATACTGATGTGTGTTCAGAGTTTTGTGAAATTCTAAGTATGTTATTTGCCTCAAAATCACCTGAGAAGTATTCCAGTTTGACATGTTGCCACGGCAACAATTTTTTAGATATCAATATCCCCCTTGCAGATTTATATCAGCTGTGTTTTAACATTATTCTGATGAAGTTTGAAGCAAATCGAGTAATAATAAGATGCTGAATTCAAATCATTTTGAAAATGACACACTTCCTTCTGCCAGTTGGTGGCGCTATAACTTTGACTCCTAATAGTCACATATATGCGATCGACATCATACAACGAATAATCTGATGAAGTTTGATTAAAATCAGGAAATGTATGTGGATGGTATTAGACACTTCCTGTTTCTAATTTCTCGCCATAATTTCAACGCCTCGCCACGAGCAAACCTTTCGAGATATCAAAAATCCCCTGGCAATTTTTCATCCTCAGTGTCTTGAGATCATGTTGACCGAGTTTGGCGGCAATCGAGAAAAAATCCTATGACAAGTATTTCAAATTCCAGAGCATGCGCTTTTTACATAACTCTAAATAGCTGACTTCCTGTTGGGTGGAGCCTATGACATGCAATACGAAAGTTGTTCGGCACGATGAGATCTATATGTGTACTGAGTTTCATATGAATATGTGCAAGTATGTGTGAGCTATACATCAAAATTTTTGACTGTGTTCCAGGGGGCGCCGTAGAGCCCATGTGCCACGCCCGGGTCCCAGCCTCTGCAGGCTCCTAAAGGCCACAGATTCCAAAGTGTGCGCAAATTTTCAAGAGTTTTTGAGTATGTTAAGGACCCCAAAAGCCCCCACAACTTTGACGAAAAATTTGAATACTAAACCCTAAATAGCCAACTTCCTGTTGGGCGGAGCCTATGATATGCAATACAAAAGTTGTTTGGATTGATGAGATTTATATGTGTACCGAGTTTCATACGTCTACGAGCAAGAATGTATGATATATGGCCCTCCATATTCCAGGGGGCGCTGTAGAGCCCCTGTGCCACGCCCGTGTATCAGTCTCTGCCCGGCCCTAATGGCCGCAGGTTCCAATCTGTGTGCCAATTTTCAAGACTTTTTAAGCACGTTAAGGGCCCCAAAAGCCCCCGAGACGTTGGAAAAAAATAATAATAATAATAATAATAATAATAATAATAATAAAAAATAATCCTAAGGAAAACAATAGGCCTCTCGCCCTTTGGGCTTGAGCCCTAATAATAGAATAGACTGTAGCAGGTAATACAACAGGGCATGCTAACCTCACATGGAGATTTCCATGTTGAATATAAATTACTCATTATATTAAGCTATTGTGCTATTATAATCAATATAGTACTTGCCCTTTGCGAGAGGAAAAAAAAATCCATTCAAAAATTCCAATTATTTTAACGTGTGCTGATTTTACACACATAGGTTAATGGTTCAAAAACAGATATGAATTCAACTGGCACTGACAACTACAGTATCTAAAATGTATGAATAGATCAAAAGAATACATAAGAACATATGTAACATGATTAAATCCTCAACAGAAAAGTATTTACAACATGAAAAAACACCAGCTCACAAAGTAAAACTATAGACAGAACAGTAACCAGACCCAACAGGCAAATTGAACATTTAATCAATTACAGTGACCTCACTGCTTTTGTCACAAAGCTGGGTGTTTGACTCCAACACCTGAACAATGTGAGCTGCCGAGGGTCTTTTATGGGGGTCTTCTTCTGTACAGAGACAGAAGAGCTCCACCATCCTCTGATAAGCCCCTCCAAGAGTCGCTGCGTCCAAAGCCGGCCGAGTTCCCAGTCTCTCGTAATATGCATCTTCATCAAAATCATCCTCATCAAAGGAGTTATCTAAAAAAACATTCATTAAATCACTTTAAATCATGGAAAAGTGTGAAAAATGCCAAATATAAGCAAAAGACGAAATAGTAATTTTACCATCATCATCGTCACCCTCAGTGTCCAGCATCTCCAGGTGAGGAACAGAAAGTGTCATCATCTCCCACAGCGTGAGTCCATATGCAAAGATATCGGCTTTGTCTGAGATCACTCCATCTTCCAAAGCTTCCTTAGGCTTCCACGGCTCCGTCCCAATGTAGTGGGCCTTTGGATCACTCACTGAAGAAAAGATTCGAAACATCACAACAGTGACAAGCAACACACTGCATGCCTTCTCTACTGTCTATACTTATGATTAAATAAAATGCATTTTAGTATCATTCTAAAAATGATCAACCTTCAGGTCATGGTGTATGTGCCTTTTTGCTATGAAACATGCTTATCCTGTGTTCCCTTGGCTCAGTGTTAGAGCATTGCATTAGCAGTGCAAAAGGTTGTGAGTTTGATTCCCAGGGAACACGTTAGGTAAAAGATTTATAGCCTGAATATACTGTAAGTCGCTTTGGATAAGTGTCTGCTAAATGCATACATTTAATATATTTTTAATTTGATCCACACATCATTTTTTAGAAAAATCAAGTTAAAATGTAAGTATTAAACATGATAAAACAGACTTTTTTACATTTAGCCATATGTCTAGACCCCAACAAAGACCCAGAGATTTATTCAAAAATAAGCATTTAAATAACATACAAATAGACATATTACTGTGAGATACAGTGTAGTGTGACAACTGATGTTCATATGTATTTTATGTAAGCAGTCAAAAAAAGATCTCACTGATTTATATTACAAACAAAAAGAATTTCATTTTACATTCTGGCCATGTAAATATCTGCAACTGCACAGTTTTTGTTTTTGCCCAGTTTGGGGCCATAAATGTCTGCTGTATCAAATATGACACTCAACAAAAACACAAAGATTCTTCAGACTATTATTTCACATATTTCGGATTTCATAGGATTAATAGAGTGCTTCTCAACTGATGGGCCATCGTTCAAAATGATAAAAAAAAGAAGTAAAAAAGAAAACCTAAAGTAAAAGAATATGATTTTCATACCCTGCATGTTTTCATCCAGTGGCAGTGACACACCAACATCACAGATTTTGATGCTATCAAAGTCACCCTTGATGACAACGTTGCATGATTTCATGTCTCCATGCAAAAGCTTTTTCTCATTGTGCAGGTACTGAAGAAAAAAGCCAAAGCGCAGAAGTAGAAGCCTGAGATTTCGTAATAATTACGATATTTAAAGATGGGGAAAAAGTCAAATCAAATATCTGATTTTACAACCACACCTGTAAACCACGAGCAACATGAAGAGCCACTTTCTCAATAGTGGCCACTGGAAATGCCTGCAAACCCTCCTCTCTCCTCTTCTCAATGAGGTCATTCAGAGACTGCTCTCCACCGTACTCCATCGCCAAACACTTAGAGCCGTCTTTTGCTGTGGTAAAAGCTCTGAAGCCTTAAAAACACACAGGAATCAATTCATTTAAAAATATGTTTGTCTTATAATCTTCACATTTACCATAACATTGAAATGTTATACTTTAAAGACATATTTACCAACAATATTGGGGTGATGCAGGTCTTTTAAGATCTTTGCCTCCTCGCACAGACGCCTCTGATAAATGGTCATTTGACTTTTTGCACACTTGCTGTTGATCTTCTTAATGGCCCATGGTGAATGAGTGTGCTTACCCATCCTGATGGAAATAGTGGCATAGATGTTTCAACTTTTCCATGACACTGTAATGGGGTAGGTAGTACAAACATGCATCAGATAGATGTATTTAACTTAAGTTACCGGTTCATGAGATAGACGTTGACTCCAGTCCCACAGCCGAGCTTCTTCATGAAAGGAGAGGCAGGAATGGTGACTGGGGTTCCACATGCACTGACTAATAAAACAATACATTTAAGTTAATTAACTATTTTAATATTTTCCAGAAAAAAAATAAAATAAAAGGGAAAAAAAACGACAATATTTTGATGGGATGTAAACGTTAGTCTTCTTGATCATGAGAAAATCTATGTAACGTTAATGTTATTGTAATCATAGCATCAGACGTTTAAAGATCACTTTACCTGGATTTTTCCCTTTTGCAGGCTTGCAAGGCGTTTTAAAGGCACTAGGTGATTCTTTGTTGGCCTCCATTTCGCTAAAATTAAACAATAAAAGATTATCATATTTTGATGCTACACTTAGAATCAAATTTGCATTGTTCAAAACTGTAAGACAAACGTTAAAAACAAGACTAATCATGCTATACGTAAAATCAAACGTCAATTCATAATGCGTAATATGAACCATATAGATAATATAAACAATTTCAATTACATTAGACAAGAAAGAAGAACTTCAGAGATGCTAAAATACGCGCTCGTATTTGAAAATCACCGGTTAGTTTGACGTCAAATCATGTACGTAATGCTACAGAGTCCGTAGAGGGACAAAACTAACTGCGTACGTTTTTTTTCAGTTCCTTCCATAGACAGTAAAAGAAGGTTCCTTCTCATATTCCAGTGTTAGCCTATTCAGAATTTGAAATAAATACAGCAGAAGTCAAATTTAAATATTAGGTTAAAAGTAATAAAATGAAATACGTTTAAGCTGAATCACTAAAACTACTGGAATTAAATAAAAAGTGAACTAAATCTAAAACTGCAAAAAATATACCTAAATTGTAATAAAAAAAAATATATATAAAAATAAGTAAAAGATTAAAATAAAATGAAAACTGATCAACAAAGACCCAATAATAATAATTAATTCAAAATATTAACAATAAACTAAATAATACTAAAATAACACTGACCCTTCAACGAGACACATTTTATTTCAGAAAGGTTTTCCCCCGTTTCTTCGGGTGTCAAAATTGGAAATATAGCGCGCACTTAATGTAGACTAATTAAACATTGCAGACGTATTTTTAAACATATAGGCCTAAACAGTTGGATGTGCATACATGTATGGTCTATTAACCATTATCTAATATTTGTAACTTGTATTATTTAATGTAGCCTAGTGTTATAAAACGCATGGGAGCTGCTTAATGAACTAGTTGTTGTTGTTTTGTAAATAATATTACTTAAATACTCTGCTATGCCCAAGGCAAGTCTACGTACACAACCATGTGGCCCGTGTCCAAGCATGCTTTTATTTCTTTCTTTTTCTTTTTTGTGCTTCACTGCAGGCTGCCATTTTTCACGCTTTTGTGTTCAAGCTACTCAGCTAGGCAGAGAGAGAGAGAGAGAAACTCCAGAGCGATTAAGTAATGATATGCAAATCTGTTTGACCATTGACTGTTACATTAAATTGGCCATAAATCATATTAAGAATGGGAACATAAAAGCAAAAAACAAACAAATGCTTCACGAAAAGCCAATGTGATCAGTACCCATAACACAACCATCTTTTCTACTCATGGCTTCAAGCTATTTTAACACGTTTGGCACTGAGGGCTTGTGCTCTATTGTCTGGCAAATTGTCTTTCATACTATGCCTTGAGCAAAATGGAGAAGATAATACTCCATGCTGTGCCATCTATTATAACTGGGAAATGATAACAAAAGCACCTGGCACTCATGAGAAGTTTATTTGCTTATACTTGTTTATTGTCAGGCAAAGATAATTTTAAATGAATAAAAGGCATGGGTGTGTAACATGAATGTTCCCCATATAGTAAACCTCTGTTGCTCTGGTGTAACAACAGATAACACTGTTCCGAGAGGTCTAAAGTTTAGTTCATTCAAGTCTGGTTTACATTTAATCATTAAAGAGATGCTTTTCTGACAGAGAATACTGAATACTACTAACAAACCAAAAAATGAGGGTTTTAAACCTTTGGATGCATTATCCTGCCTTAAAGGAATAGTTCACCCAAAAATGAAAATTTGCAGAACATTTACCCTTAGGCCATCCAAGCTGTAGATGTGTTTCTTACAAACACACAGCTTTTCACTTCACACGAATGCTAATTGATTGATCGCTGTGATGTTTTTATCAGCTGTTTGGACTCTCATTCTGACGGCACCCATTCATTGCAGACGATCCACTTATGAGCAAATGATGTAATGCTGAATTCCTATAAATCTGATGAAGAAACAATCTCATCTACATCTTGAATTACCTGAGGGTGAATTTTGAGCAGGTTTTTTTGGTTTGTTTTTGTGTGAAGTGCTGACTGTAAAAGCAACCAATACTCACATTTTAGACAAGTACACTATTTTATGTTCACTGTGTGTTACATAAAAATGCTGTGAAACTGTTTAGAAATATATTTCTTGATGTTTTGCATTTTCAGAAGACTAGCAGTTGCTAAGGAACCTGGTTGACTGCGGTCTGCTTTTGCTAATATGAACCAATTTTAATGTATCAAACATTACATTTGGTAAAGTCAGCTAACACAAACTCAACAGATCTTGACTTTAATTGAATTCAGTGGTTCTCAGCTGTGAGAGTGGAACCCCAACACAGTACCAATTTAGTTTTTCTGTGTGTAAAAGTAAAAAAAAAAAAAAAGTCCCAAAACCAAACACCACACTATTCTTTGATTATTTGTTCTGATGTGATCAGATCCCCAAAAGTCATTTTCTTGTCTCTCGATTTCATGCTCTCATCAAACAATTTTCCACAGCACATGTATCTGTATTTAATATAGTGTAGGTTGTATTTTCATCCACCTTGCAAAATTTAGTTGGTTTATGAAAACAAGTGCATGTCACATAACATCCATTTTGGCATCTGTCTAATTTGTCAAAATACAAAAAAAAAAAAAAAAAAAAAAACATATAGGAAGCATTTTCTCTTCCATTTTAAACGTTTAACTATTTTCCTGTCTCATCTATGCATGATTATATGGTAAGTTGCATTTTATTATTTTGATAAAATATTGTTTTTCTCTATTGTCCAAACAAGACTTGCAACACATGTTTATGGTCGTGACCCACCAGTTGTGAATCACTGATAATCAAACCATTTTGCCAGTAGTTAAAGATGATTCTAAATGATCACACACTTTAATCAAGCTAAAGCAGTTGGTGGGTATTATTAAAGATGAAACATTGAATTTTCATGTAAAATCAGTTTAAATTTGTTCTGCATACTACATGCAAAATGGGAAAATTCAACACCTCTTATTTAAGATTTGCATTCGTAAACAAAACACAGAAAATATACAGGTACAGACCTTTTATACAGACTATGGTACAGAAACTGCGTGCATAGAAACATAAATAATCATTCGAAATAAAAACAGCCCAAATAATATAAAGGAATAGTTCACCCAAAAATGTAAATTCTGTCAACAGTTACTCACCCTCATGATGTTCCAAACCCGTATGACTTTCTTTTATTCTGCGAAACACACACAAAAATATTTGGAAGAATAACTTGGTAACCGAACAGTTTTGAAATCCTAAACCGTTCCCAAAATTCTTCAAAATATCAGCTTTTATGCTCCACAAAAAAAAATATGTCATACAGGTTTGGAAAGAAATGAAGATGAGTTAATGATGACAGAATTGTCAAATTTGAGTAGACTATTTATATATTTGTTTTCCCCCAAAATATATTTCAAACTTATCCTAAAATAAAATTATATTTTGTTTTAAGTCAATAAAATGGCACATCTGTTATTGGGGAATCCACGTATAGTTATTCTCCCTCTAATATACAAACAGACTATACCTTTTTATAAAAAAATAAATATTTTTCATAAAATCATGTTCAGGACAGAAAAAAGGCAAACATTGTTCACAACATCAGTTCAACAATACTTAAATTTAACATGCGTTGCTGTCAAGCGGGAAACCAATCATCAAGGACTTTGAACCTCCATGTTGTCAAGTAACGTGTCTTTCTTAAAGAACTTTAAGGTGCGAATGGATCTCCAGACCCCTACATAACTGTCGCTCAGAGATTGTCTCGTAGGATCGTCTAATGGGATCCCCGGTCTTTCTAATTCTATGGACTCTGCCACTTTATTTTTACAAATTGGACCCTGGTCATGGCTGTCAACTGATGCCGTCAGGCTGCCATTGGGAATGCTCTCCAGATCATTTGGAAGAGTTTCCATATCTCCATCAGGCTTGGCTGGTTCCACGTCAGGTTCTCCTGGAAGTTCTTCATCCTTAGCAGACTCGTCCATATCCTGGTAGGTTAACTTCTTTTTGGTTTCATGATATTTCACCGCACAGTAGGTGATGGAGCCGATGGTGTTCACTACCACGCCTACCACAAACAGTTTGGTTGGCATTACATCACTGAAGGCAAACATGCCCACAGTGATAGTAGCTATACTCTTGACCACCCCCACAAAACTGGTGGTGACAGCTGAGTTGATATAGGTACATTGCAGTGTGGTGAAGTTCATCGCACAGCCGATGAGGATGCAAGTACAGAAGATGCCTGTGATATACGGGTTCTTCCAACCTTCATACGTCCACATGTCAATGGCATCCATGCTTATGATGGAACAGATGAAGAGAACGGGAGAGGCCACCACTGCAATAGTGTACTGGGCTGTGAGCGGCCCATAATCACTATCTGCACTTGTTTTTTGGATGAGCACCAAATAGGAGGCGTGGACAATCACAGCTAAAATGCCAGTCATGTAGCCAAAAGGGTCACCTGTTAGATCTCCAGCACCTGCAGGAAAACAGAACGAAGCACTGCAAAGTTAAACAGAGACTGCGCCATACATGATTTATGGCCATTATCAACTGAAACTCTGTATGAGAAGCGTGTTTTATGCAGACATCACAATGCATAATACAGAATGGCAGGAATCGCACAAGATTAAACATCAAACTAGACAAAACAAGTTATTATTATTTTTTGCTTGAATTTTCAGAAGCAGTTCAAAACACATTAGTAAAACAATGTTGCTATAATAGTCATAGGAACATCAGTATGATATATTTACATAAACACTACTTGGAAAAAATAAATGACAATTAGGAATATACAGAAAAGGAGGAATTTTACATTGGGGAGACTTTATGGAAGGCTAGTTATCAAACCAGGGCAAGTTGTCACAAAGGCTATGCTTGGTTAGGTTGTTGGGTTTATTTAGTTCAAAACCTTCATAAATTAGAATAATGTTTATGAATTTTATCATCAAAACGAAGAGTCAACAATATAATGAAGTTAATAAATGTCAAATTTATGTTGTCATGTGGTGTTTACATGTTACAAATGTATTAATTACAGTGAAGGTTGTTTTTAATATAATAGCTGTTTCATAAATTGTTATATTTTTCGTGATTGTTTTACTGTTTAAATGACAGTGTGTTGTGACAACATGCCCCACTAGTGTTAAATCGATCTTTTATTTTTATTTTTTTACTGGGAATTGCGATGAAAATGTTCCAAGGTTTTTCTTGTAGCCAAGACTTTAAGCTATGTGTCAACAGAAATGTACAGAAAATAATCTATATTAAGAAATATTAACTGGAGTGAAAACTGTGTTTACCTCAGTATAAAGTAAAAACTATTACAAATTGTATTTATAAAGACCTAAATGACTCTTACCAGCCAGTGCTGCTCCTCCAGTGGTGATGAGAACCGCAGTTATTACCCCAGCTGATGGGATCCCGTTCTTCAGCACGCACACTCCAATCCCCAATGTTACCAAGGGCAAGCATCGCTTAAACACAACATACATGGGTAAACTCAGTCCCTTGAGAGACCAGAGGGTTAATGTGGACTGCAAAGTTGCCAAAACACAGACACTAGCAAAAACTTTCACTAACTGGAAGCTGAAGGGTGGTATATCTATTTTGCCCAGTCTCCTCAGCACCTCTAATGTGAGAGCCGCAGTGCCGCTGGTCAGACACTGAATTAAAGTAAGATACGTGAAGCTATAGGTCGTGATGAGGAATTTTAGCAAAATATTCAGCGATCCCGAAAAAAATCCATGCGCAACGGCCACCGAGATGCCCAGCAAACGTCCTTTGCAAACTTCCATGTCTTTCCTCGTAGACTGGGGGTTCCCGGCGTCTCCGTATTACGCACTGAGCTCTGACTCCACTGCTGAATATTCACGTCCACTCTCCTCTCGTGCGTAACTCACGCAGCACGAGCGCGGCTGAGTAAATGCGACACACCGCAGCTCCGACTGTCTCTTTCTTTGTACAGTGATTGAATTGGAGTCAGCTGCTGCCAATCTTTTTACTTTGATGTACTTGACACTGTTTTTTTTCCCCTCTGATAAATATGAAAGTTATAAACAAAATAAGATGAACGCAATTTAGTCTGTAAACCAATAGTAAAATTGTAAACCTCCCAAATAAAACTAGGCATACTGTGGTATATTAATACAGACTATAAATGCGTTTCATCTGTATTTTTAGTCATAATAAATTTTAGATTACAGAGCCTCTGGTGGTTATAAAATGTGCTAAATATAAATAAAATAAATAAATAAAATATTTATTTCCGTCTGCTAGTCTGAGGAGTTACTATAGCTTTAGGGGCATTTCGTTTTCGTTCAGTTTTCTCCGGTTACAGACGATTTTAGTTGGATAAATTAAATGTGTTAAAAGTGTTTTTGTTGCAAGTGTAAAATTCCCCGAAAATCACCGTAAAATGATTTGACTCTATATGGAAAACGGATGCATTAAAGTCACAGTTCATATTTAAAAAGTTTATGTTTAAATTTCAATGGTTTCACATCAGTTCTGGTGATTCAAGGTCTTTTGGCCTCACAAAAAAAAAGAAAAAAAAAAAAAAAAAAAGAAAACGAAAAAAAAAAGCAAGCCACTGGAAATCCTTGACAGCCAGAATACAATTAGGCAATATGAATACATAATATGTATATAGAGAATGTTACATGATTATGATACTCATTTATTCAACTATAATAATCTGATATATATCATAGTATTCAAAAATTTTATACTATGGTATATACAAAATACTATCAATGCATGGGTGTTGGTTATATCCACAAACTTTTTCATAACAGTATTTTTCTGGTAATCCGTTTATTGCTTGTATACTTTGCATATTCACTCCTCCATACTGACCCAAGAGAAATACAAACAATATTCACTGTGTCCCAGATTTTGATCAAATATTCACCTGTGTCTGTTAAAATTGTGTGGGAGGCAATATTAATTCGATTAAAGGAAAGCTCAGGATTTAAAATAAGAAATCTGAGAATGACAGATTGCATTGATTTATTAATATAAGTTTAACAAACCAGTGAATAACAACAACATACACATACAACATGATCTACCAGTGAGCTTTAGACAACAAAAAGGCACCTCATTGCTTAAGGTAAACTCACTTTTAGTTTGATTTTATACTTAAGAAACATTATAATAATGCCACACTCAGTTTTTACATTCAGTGACAGCATGAGATTCCCTCTCATCCGCACGGTGCTCCTGATCCATCCCACGGGTTCTCCTTTAATAGTGACATTACGAAAACCACAGTGAAATCTTGGCAAACTTTGCATCTGTGATTGAAACAGATCCGTGGCTCCCCTGTGCCTTGCAGCAACATTTTCTCATAGTGCACTGACCTCCTGTAGGGCAGCCAGGCATGAAGGGATGAAGACTTTTACAGTCTCATCCCAAGAGCAGTCCACAACCTGTGAAGAAGGCCACAGTCACACAATTAACAGTGCATCTGCATTATTGAGTATGTAAAAGTACTGACAATTTACTTTAGCTGAGCTGAGAGAGCACCCCGCTATTGGAAAACAAAGAGATTTTTATGCAAGTGCAGCTTTGCTGAAATGCACAATAATGGTGTTCAGCCAAGTAATTGTTTGTTTCTTTTGATGCTGCTTCAAAGACTTTTTAAAGCTTCTCTTTTTGCCTGTGCACGGAAAACAAGTGTGCATTAAATTGCTACCATACCTTGTACCCTTAACAGTTAACTTTTGTTATGTTTTCCTGAATATAAACTGTTATAGCAATATCTAGAGAAACGGAATAAGGGCAGTTGACATAACATGAACATATAATGATTAATATTTATACATATATAAATAAGTGCTCTCACAAAATATGCCTTGATCTTTGCTTGACTTAATACAATTCTTTCAAAATGATACATGGACCACTGATCTATATATTCTCTATAATAGATCAGTGATATGGACTATTTATAAAACGCATAGTTGGTCCTTGATTCTGATTGGCTGAGTCACGTTCAATGCTGTTGTAAATTACTCTACAAACATACACCTTTTTCTTTACATTCACTTTGTTGCAACCACAACTGACTCTGAGGAACTACATTGTTTGGTGAAAGAAAACCTGTGACTCACCCATTGAGTGAGAAAAAGTCCTTCATTAATGACTTGACTGCAAAACTGCACAGAGACTGAGTGCCAGAGAGCAGGCAACAGTGCAGAAGAAAAAGATGCAGAGAGCAGGAGCGAGGGAGGAGTGAACGGATGGTCAGCTGATAATGGCACAAAGTTTAATATAACTGGAGGCAAGAACGCAGGATACATGTCCTCTTTTGGAGAAACGTTCTAGTTTCTTGTCAGAACGTGTGAAGATATGATGCCTCACCTGCTGTGGGTGTGAATGAAGTCAGAGCTGGGCTTTTTCTCAACAGCCGGTTACAGTATAATTACCGCATTCAAAGGCTTCACTTTGTTCAAAAGCATAATGACTGTACAGATCTTCAGTATGTGCGGAGGTGATCAATCAAACTGAAGGGTAAAGGGGAGCGAATTTTCAATGGGAACGTGATATGTCAGCTGTTAGTACTAATCAAAAATCAACCTATAATCATACCCGCTTAGACAATAAATTACATTGGTCTTGTTAGATCCCAATTGACAATGGCTCAGGGCTTGAATATCGGCCTTGACAGCCAGCACGAACAGCACAAGGTGTGTATGTGTGTATGGTTGGCAGTGAACAGGGAGACTGCGGTAGAAAAAGCACTTTACAGTTCTTGCCCTCGCCTTGCAGGAACAACCCACTCTACCTGCAGCCTGCCAACAGCTGTACTTATGCCTTATGTGGAACTAACAATAAGAGAGAATACAAATCTGCAATTTGGCTCTGACACACTGCGGTCCATTTTTCGTGATTTTTCTGGTTGTGCACTATTAGTATAAGCGTATATCAATTTTGATCAAATTAAAGCTTCTTTATGGAATAAAAATAAGAATTTCTTTCTTTAAATACAATTTTTAAATGTTAATAACTCCAAACTTTTGACAGAATATTCTAATAAACACAAAAATACTATGCAAATACTGGGCGACAGTGTATTTTCAGTTAGCTATATAACTTAATTTCCAGTTCTGCATTAAATTGAATCATAATTTATTGCCCTTGACTGCAATTAATTCAATGAAATATAATCAAATAAAAACATTAAATACATTAGGCTCCATGTAAAAAGTCAGAAAGGAAGAGCTTTATATTCACAGGCTTTAGAGCCTGAGGTGAGCTATAGCTCACAAGATATTCAAAGTCAAATCTCAGAAAAATGGCACAGTGGCACAATGGAGCTGAGGAGGGTTTGCTGCAGACATCTCCTCTCAGCTCAGTGATGGCTCATTGACTGCTCTGACTTTTATTCATCACAGTGAGTGCTGGCGTCAGACAGAAGCAGCCCGATGAGGACTGCGGCCCACATCTCAATGAGCTGAGGGCACTGTTAGTGTATGTGACTGATTCCTTGTACACGCTCTACGAACAAGGCATGTGCCTCCTCTTTGCAGATGACTGTTTTGTGCAACAGACAGACATCAGAGGTGAAGCGAGGTTTATAGACCAGGGCTTACAGTGAAGGATAATAGAAATGAATAGCTGCAGAATATAGCCGAGTCATGGAAATATTGATTTAAGTTTGATTTAAGTTAAATAAAAAAACTAATCTAAAACATTAATTTTCAGAATTTTTTCATTAAATCACTGCAATGCACTTTCTCATTTTCATTTAGTTTAACTTTACGTAGGCCTACTGAAATAACCGAAATTAACTATGAAGTGCCTAGCCGACTACGGTATTTTTTTTAGAAATTAGAAAAAAGATGCTGCAGCCAGTGAGCAGACATGGGGGGGGGGGGGATGGGGGGGCTCGTTACAATAACTACTCAAGATTTTGCTTTAGTATAATTTTTGGGACAATTAGGGCTAGATTCAGGATTCGGGATTCAAATTTTTCCGGACGTTTGGTCATCCTACCTGAAAGAGCTACTGCATTACTATCATTCTGGCTTGGTGGTTTTCAGCTGATTATGATTATGACCGTGATGTTTAAGTACTCAGAGTCTAAAGCCAGGAGAGCATATTAAGTGTTGTTCACTGTAATTGAATATTTACAGAGCCGAGTGTGAGCGTTTCACACACAAACTCTGAGTGCTGCTTCAGTGTCTCCAGCAGCGGCTGGTTTTTGGAGCAGTCCCAGAATCTGTGGACGCAGAGCCACAGAAGGCAATCGTGCTAATTGAACAGCCATTTTTCTTCTCTGGTGGGGCTGCTCAAAGCCCTGACGCAGCCCTGGCTCACCAGACCCAGACTGCTTCATTCAGAAAATGTAATCAAATCACCTCTCTGAAAAAAAAAAATCTATCTGTCTATAAGAAAACATAAGGCAGGCATTAATACTAACACAGAGCAGAAGTGAAGGGTATTATTTATAAGCACAGTGAGATGACAGCTGCTCAGGATGTGAACAGCTTTAGAAAGGGATGCTGAAATAAGTCACCAGGGTGGCATCGATGTTTGGGTCCCTGTCAAAGTTTCAGAGGGCACTAAAACAGGACACCAAACTCCAAACATCACTCAGTAAAAATGGTGCAAAAACACAATGTAATAAGATAACCTTGTGCCAAATGATTAGACTCACATAACTTTTTCACATAACAACAATATTGTGGAATTTTTTTATTTTTATTTTCTCAAAATTGCAGATTCTGAAAGAAATTCCCTGTCAACATCAGACTTATGCAGTTCACTTTATGCATCTATTTATTTCACATTTATTTTATGAGATTACATTCACAACCAATAGTATCACTGATATCTGTCATACTCCATTTAAAGCAATGCGACAACTTAAACTGATAATTGAAAGAAAGAAAGAAAATAAGTGTTCTTTAAACAAAGAAAAGAAGCAAAGTAAAGAAAAATCTATATCTCTGCCTAATTGTTTGTTAAATAACACATAGAAAGATGTAATTTTCCTTCTGTACTTTCCACCTGGTACTAGCATGTACGTGCCGCCATAGCAACTCAGAAAAGCCAGCTGTTATGTATGAAAGAAGAAACCTTATCTGCTGTAAACGAGACCTGATCAGATCGGAAAGAGCGACTGCATAGACTGTGTAAAGTAAACAGCTAAGAGAGTGTACAGTATGTGTTTGTATGGAAGCAGGTGACTCAAATGTTCTTTTGAACGTAAAAAGGCTTTGTATTTAAATAAACAGCATTTTCTCTTTTACCACAAAGGGAAAAAAAGATTCATGTTGATCCGTTCTTCCTGTGGAAATCATTTCTGGTAATTACCTCGCTGTCTGTATTATCACAGTTTACTCTGAAGGCAAGACTAATTAGATTGCACCTTAGTCCTATTCAAACAGCAAATTTCCTGTAATCAATAGAACTGATTTCTATGAAAGCATAACCGCAAATACAATTTCTAAAGCTAACTGGCCATGATTCATGCCAAATGAACTGAGAGAACGACAACAAACTAAAAGTTGAACAAATATGAAAAAATAACTCCTACTAGGGTTATAAAGGTGCAGTAAAATTACTGGCTCGTCATGCACCTCTTAAGGGCTGTTCACACTGATTGGCTTATTAAAAAAATCATAAATGATCATAAAAAAGATGTATTGTGGGTTGAAAATTAGATATAATTCTTTGTGAATAAAATGCTTTACATTATATATAAATTGCATTATTTTGTATAGAAATTACGCATTGCCTTCACTCTCATTGATAGTTGTCACAATGCGTTTCGATTTATTTGCATAAGTGGGACACACCCACAACTTTCAGTCAATGGTTACTGTCAGTCCATTTAAATATAAATAAAATAATATAAAATTAAACAGACTCACATTACATTACACTACTAGATTTCAAAAGTATGAACAATATAACACGCGTGTCTTTATCTCGTTATTTTTTTAAAGGATCTGGGTTCATCATAGTACACAAAAAAATTCACAGTGTTTATCCAAGTGCTAATTGGCTTGCACATTAAGTGACACACGCCTCCAGGCTTAGAAAACAGATAACGTTTAAACAATAAGATGACAAGCAGCGCCGGAAGGAAAATCAAACTCGCCTCAAAGACCACGTGATGAGTCAATTCTCATTTTAAAAGCTTGTCATCTCTCTGTAATCTTTCTCCAACAGCCAAGGCAAAGATCTGTTGTCACTCTTTAAGGACAACAACTATCCATCCCTTTATCAATTATAGACTAACTTTAGTTAAAAAAAAAAAGTTCTAGGTTCAGCTTGATCAACAGCTTTCTTGGTATACCGTCAGCTACCACAGTCACATGTCACTTAGCATAAAAACGGAAATGTGTAGCAGTGTTTTTGTTTCAAACTAAATTTTTACATACAAAAAGTTATCTAAAGTAAAAAAAAATTATGTGGCAGAGATTCACTTATAAGGACATTATAGACTTTTGTTAACTATAATATAATTGGTGTGTACTTCAAAGGCATAAAAATATATTTTTCAGTTTATCACAATTAACAGTTATTAAGACTTTATGTGTACATTTGCATAAAACCTATGGAAAAAAATGTGGCTCCTTTATCAAATTACAGCAAATATGCAGCAAGCTTTTGCTTTACTATTGTGATTTTTGCTGAAATGTCCTTAACGGCCCTATTAAAGTTCATTCCCCCAGTGCAAAAATGAGCTCCATGCTCGATAAAAACACAACTGTGCATTAAAAGAACGCATTTGCTGTGAAAGGAAAAAAACTAGTCTACCTTGAAATTAGATCAACGACTTTTACAACCCCACTTGATGGCAAACACATCAGTTCTGGTAATGTGCCAGACTTCACCATTCATCCAAAGGTCACTAAGAAAGATCATCTGCCCTCAACATGTGCAAAAGGCCTTTAGAAATGTGAAATCCTACTTCATGTGTTTTCGATGGAATTTGAACGAATTGTTTCAGTAAAATAACTGTATCCCATACAATGTCATACAACAGTAGGTCCCATTACCATAATTTAATCAGACTTTTTTTTTAAAAATGTATAACTTCTATATTACTACTAAAAGTATTAAATACATAGCACACCTGTAACATCTGGCTGTTGAACAGCACTGCTGCTCATGTGATATTGCTTAATGTGAATTTTTTGTGTAATTTGTTCTTTGATATTTAAATGTGACATACTGTAGATGTTCAAAATTTGTGGCTTACCTGACTGTGAAATCATATGAGCAGGATGCTAAGATGGTCTTATAAAATGGGTAGAACTAGAAATGACAAACAAATAAAAGAGGAATTAATATACAGTGGCTGCCAGAGAAAAAAATATCAATTGATGTACATGCTGACATATTTATCAGTGAACACTGCTTTAAAATGGGACTCTGCCTATAGGCTATATTTACACTGCAGCTGAAATTTCATCATTTTAGTTGATAGTATAAAGAGTAAAAACCAATCAAACTTTAGTGTGAATACTTTAGTTTATGTACCCTAAACGTATGAAGAAATATCTCCATTCAAACTTTACTTACTTAACTTGTATTAAATGTATATATAACAACAACAATAATATATATATATATATATATATATATATATATGTATATATACATATATATTATTATTATTAAAACATGTATTTGAGCAGATTTAAGCAAAATTCATTAATTTAGTCATTTAAAATATATTGTTCAGTGCTGATATAGCACATTACCCACCACATCAGGCAAAATCAATACTTCTTAGCAAGCTAAAATAATGTGATTTTATCTTTCAGATCTACACGTTTCTATTGATTAACTCTCTTTCTGCTGCAGTGTTTTTAATGATATCAGCTGAATTATGACATGAAAAGGTTTCATCCCTTATAGTATCATGACCATACGAGAACAGTAAATGAGAAAGACAACAGATCTCTTCATCACTGATACAGTATAAGATGACATAATAATCATATAATAAGAATAAACAGTGATCATTTCAAAGCTACATTCAGGAACACACAATTTCATGCTTCACAACCCTCCTGTATTCCCAGTGCAATAAACTGTTCATAGCTCCTTATTTCACACATTCGTTTTTTTCTACATTATCTGAAAGCTGAGAACAAAACCATTAACTTGAAAAGGCGTGTGATTTCACCTTGACCCAGCTGGAGCGGGCATTATTCCCATAGCTCCATTTGGAGATACAGGAGTATTTGTGTACGTTTTGGCCACAGGTTTGACAGTGGACTGGTCAAGTGCATTGAGCTCTGGAATCTACATAATCTATGGCGCAGTCTATTTTCAACTCCTTAAAATAGCATTACGCCAGCAATGTGCCTGAACACACATCTTTTTTAGACCAGCACGCCCATGGGCGCACAAATGAGAGCAAATGCATTTGCTAATTAAACAACGTGGCGCTGGATGGGAAAATGAGAATGGCGCCGGACTCTAAACTAGCAAACACACTTGCCCCGCACCTTGCGTTGCATTGCGCCGGGTGCAGTACAGGGCCCAATCTGTTTATATACAAAAATCCATAGCTGTCACATACAGTACAGAAACACGCTGTGAGTTTCACACATACAGACGCTGCTGCATGCCTCATTAATGTTCAACAGACCTGCTAAATTAATTTAAGTCAAAGCAATGAACAAACTACTGTGACATTGAATGGCAGCTGTACTGTCTTTACCCTTCATCCATCTCAATATTTCAAACTTTCATATGATTTCACACTACGGCCTCTTCTGCATACTGTTTGCATGGCCTCTAAAACTAAATTAAGACACACTTCTGAGAGAAACTGAGGCCAGCTTTTACATTAAAATAACAAAAATTAGTTGTGCATCTAACTACAATACCTTTACTCTGCGGATGGCGTAGGAATGGCCCATCATTTGAGCTACAGGATGTCGGACGTTCGGTAGGTCCCGAACTCAGAGACTGCAGTCCACGGCTCCAGTGACCAGGACATTCAGAGAACACGAGAGGAATAACAGTCAACGTTACGAAAATACTTTTTGTGCACAAATAACGACTTTATTCACTGTTGCGTCATTTTGGAGAATATGAGCTGAACGCAGACAGCATTTACAAAAAGTATTCTTGTCACTTCATAATGTTATAGTTGATCCACTGATGGCAGATGGACTATTCCTATGATGCTTTTCATACTTTTCTGGACCTTGACAGTTTAATTTACTTGGCAGTCTATGGGGCACTCACAAGCCTCCCAGTTGTCATCCAAAATATCTTCAATTATGTTCTGAAGATGAACAAAGCTTTTACGGGTTTGGAACGACATGGGGGTAAGTGATTAAAGGCAAACATTTAATTTCAGGGTGGAGTAAGTCTTAAAGGGCTGTGAGAAAGTTCAGAACAATAACACTTCAACATCTACTGTATCGGAAACTGTGTTATGAAATTCAAATCTCATTCATGTCCACACACAGTGACTGAGCTGAAAAGAGGAAATACTCACCTGGTCATATTTGCACCAATCACAGCTGAGGATTTCAGCCCTGTGCACTGGGACGGCTAGCCTGCACGATCCCGCCTTCTCATCCCACACTCGCAGTGTCCCATCCCTTAACAACAGAGACGAGCTTCAAATCTCTAGTGTCAGACTTTTTAAATCTTCTAAACAACCACACATTTTTCTCATTTAAATTCCTGGTCTGCACTCTCTACTGAATCCTCTGAACCATAACAGTCATTTCAAGGGCCACTTGCATGAATGGACCCAGGGCAAGGCGCTGAGGGAACTGGCCAGTCCTCTATGCTGCACGTGCCACTGATTTCTACAGGAAATTTCTCTTGTCGTATCTCTTTTATATCTTCTATCTGATCTTCTTCTTGAAGTACAACATTCCTATTCTGGAGTAAGCAGTAAATGTTCCTGACATTCACTTTTTACAAGTCATAAGGTGCAAAGTTAGCAGTATCTGCAAACAGTAAAAGACGCAGTCCTCAGGGTTTCTTTATATAGTGCTTAAGAACTCAAAGGCTGGTTAAATAGATTTATGCATAAATCTGGTACTAACAGCCTAGTGGGAAATACTCACGTTCCCTATAAACTGCACATTCCACTTTGAATAAGCTTATATATATATATATATATATATATATATATATATATATATATATATATATATATATATATATATAGGTCTAAATAAATAAATTATAACTATATAAGTGAGCACAGCATAAACACAGCATAACCATATCTTAACTTAAAGCGATGGTTCACACAAAAAAGACATTTTTGTCATTACTTACTCATTCTCATATTATTCCAAACCTATATGACTCTCTTTCTTCTGCTAAGCACAAAAAGAGAGACATTTTATAAAATGCTGAGAACCAAACTGTTTCGGTTCCCACTGAATTCCATTATATTTTTGGTCCATACAATGGCAGTCAATGAGAACCAAAATGTGTAATTACCAACATTCTTCTAAATAGTATCTTTTGTGTTTCATTGAAGAAAGAAAGGGATACAGATTTGGAACCACATAATGATGAATAATTCATTTTTGGGTGGATTATCCATTCAATATTTCATCTTTGAGGCCACTTAAAAAGTCAAGCATCATAATAAACCCTCATCATTGTGAATAAACCCCCCCAAAGATGTTATGCCAACACACTATATATTCTCTGTGCATGGAAACCAGGTCTGGAGCAAATATGTCAGTAAGATTGTTTGAGTCCAGATAAGATTAATACAGAACATGAATCTCAATTTCTCAATGCTAAAAATGGCATCAAAATACGTGCAATTTATTGATGATCCTAGACATATTAAATGAATAGCCTTATTTTTTTAATTACATCTAAGGAGGCTTATTCCAATGACTATTTTAACCCTTATTGATTTGGTGATTTTCAACTGATGAAATAAATAAAAGCCACTCTGAAATGCGACCTGCAGGGAGTGACAATAAATTAAGTGAGTGCATTTAAACTATGAGCCCTATAAGATGATTTAAATTAAACATATTTAATTTTCTTATTGTAATATTATGATATAACCAAACTTTGCTATGTCTTCATATTAAATATATATATATATATATATATATATATATATATATTTTTTTAAATGCTTTTCATGTATAGATTTGATTATTTTTCCTTTGTCACAGTTGCAGACTAAAATATACAAATCCACCATAAAAATAAATAAAAGTGCTTTTTTAAATTATGATAATCCTAACAAAATGTAAAGCTTTTCACCATTTACAGTGTGAAAATAATTTATACAGATCCAAAGCCACACCACTCCAGCTGATGAGAATATGTCAGAAAGCATTCGAAAAGGGGGCTTAACGTGTAGGAGGCAGCTTGTAGATTTAAGAATAAAATGTTTGAAGGAAGATTAATTATGTCAATATTTCAAAGAGCTCAAGTTTAATAATAACTTTGATATGTGGCCCGTTCTAGGCACTTCTGTTTTAATTATTGTGGAACAGATCTCTTACTGAGATTGCTGGCATGTAAGCATCTTGCATTAAAGATTTCCTGGCAACCCGGGCAGAGAAGCTAGGGCTCCTACTATCACTGCATATAGAGCAGAGCAGGTGAAGTCTCTGATAAGGGAGGAGGTGAAATTGTCCTTTCAATGCATAGATGACCTGTTTAGTACATTATCAGAAGACAAACATTAGAAAGATTAGAAAGATTGGGATACTTAGACTACTATAGATATATATGTATATATAAGATATATTGTATATTATACATTATATATATATATATATATATATATATATATATATATTTATGGGGATGTTTGACTGATTGCACAGACACTATTGGAAGAGAGTTGAACTGGATGATGACATCACTGAATCAACAATAAAATGACTAACTGGAAAAATGACTCTTTGTTGTTGTCGTCTTGCATTATTGACAAACTATTTTCCTGTATGTCACTGTAAAGCTGCTTTGACACAATCAGTATTGTCTAAAGTGCTATATAAATCTCTCTCTCTCTCTCTCTCTCTCTCTCTCTCTCTCTCTCTATATATATATATATATATATATATATATATACATACATATAACTTTATCTACTTAATGTTGACCCTGGATATGGGATAATGTGTTGTTATTAGGTTTTATTTGTTTTTCAAATGTTTCTTATCAGAATTTTACTATTTATACTTGTTTACTGTTACTGGTTAGAATCATAAAATATTTTCCCACAAACCTGCAATTTTGCCTTTTTATGTTTAAAGGACATAAAACAGGTAATTTAAAACATCGGACTTGCAGAAAGTCACAACTAGTCTTCCTTAAAACTGATCAAAACAGATGCTGGAAAGCTGTGGAAAGTTGCCACATATGTGGAGAGCAAGAACCTGATGCTGGCTTATTTATACTGCTTATATAAGAGGTTTCTGTGATGAGAAAAGCCAGCATATCTATAACTTATACATCTATGCTGAGGTAGCATTTCATGGAAACCAATTTTCCCATGATCACATTCAGCGTTTGCCATGGTTTTTGGGTTTAGTATTGATTTTCAGACATCTCATTACACACGTGGTGTCAACATTTAATAGCAAAAGAAAAGGGTTCTCCGTCAGCATAGGAGCATGTTATTCTTACCAAAGCTCCTGAGAAAGGACAAAGTTAATACAAAGAAACATGGATGAATATGTTGTATGCAATCTCTCTAGGAACCATAGATGGGCTGCATGTGTGTATTAGCATTCATGTTTAGTATTTATTGTCTGATGCACTATGAGGGGCGCTTGATTCCTTAAGCATTTATAAAGGGATGCAATTCTCCTTTGATGCTCCATAGAAGAAAAAAAAATAATTAGGGTTTCAACGACATGAAAGTGAGTTAGTGACGGCATCATTTTCATTTCTGGGTGAATTTGTCTAAGCACTGAGAGTTAACAGCAGCAGGAAATGGCTGCTGCAGGTCCAGTGTGTTGCTGATAAGATCACAGCAGAGCCGTTTGGAGCTGATGAACTCTGGGCTCTGATGGCAAAGCCTGGTGTTTACAACTGTAATCTTTCTCTGCTACATCGGAGAGAGATGTGTACTCGTGAGACCCCTGTGAGTCCTTCTTACACAAGTACAAACACAAAAGATCATTGTGTAGTCTGAGTACAAACACCCAATGTTGATTATGCAGACATTTTGTTTTTCATTTTTGAAAAGTTTCAAAACTAGGGCTAATAATTCAGTTAAAAAATATATTTAATTACAATAGAAAGCAGATCACTTATTCATATTAATCACAAATAATCACACACACTACTTTTTTTTTTTAAGGAAAATTTATTTGACTCTGTGAACTGTGCTAATTTTTGTGCTATTTTCTTTCAAATTATTTGTACTTAAATTAACACACTGAATTAAAATCCCCAATCAAAACTAAACAAAGAAAAATGTTCCATTAAAGTGTACCTGCAAGCTCTAAAGCAGGGATCCTCAAATCTGGACCTCGAGACCCACACCCTAGCATGCTAATCAATGTCTTTGGGATCATTAGAAAATCACAGGCAGGTGACTTTGATCAGGGTTGGAGCCAAACTCTGCAGTGCATTGGACCTCCAGGGCAAAATTTGAGGAAGGGGGCTCTAAAGTATGGTAATAGCTCACTGCTGACCTCATGGGGTGAATGATTGTATCGATGTAGAAATGCAATAACATTTAAAATAAAAAGTTAAAAGTGAATATATTTTAGCTTTTTTCATTTTAATTTAACTTAATTTACTAAAATAAAAATGTAAAAGAACTATACAGACATTCAAAAAAGTGACAAAAACCTATTACAAAATAATTAAAATGAAAATAGAAATATATGTATACACACACACACACACACACACACACACACACACACACACACACATATATATATATATATATATATATATATATATATATATATATATATAAACTAATTCTAAATATTAATCAAATATATACCTCACAATCCCATTTTTCCCCTCTTCTCCTCACAATTTCCTGTTCAATATATAATATGAACTGGTCTGGTACTATCCAAAGTGACTTCAATTCAAACTCAATGTTTTTACCAGATAAAGTTACATTTAGCACAAACATGTGTATTCAATGCAATGCTCTCTTGGCAGGTCTTCCAGCCAGTTCTATCAAAACTTTACAATTAATCCATATTATGTGCCTTCTAGAAGCTTGCGTTCTGCAAGTGAACGTCACTTGATTGTGCCATCGCAAAGAAGCACAAAGTCACTTTTACAGACTTTTAAATTAAACGTTCCCTCCTGGTGGAATGACCTCCCCAACTCCATCCGAGCAGCTGAGTCCTTAGCCATCTTCAAGAATCAACTTAAAACCCATCTCTTCCATCTTTATTTGACACCTCATTTGTAAGTCGCTTTGGATAAAAGCGTCTGCTAAATGTATAAATTTAAATGTATTCCAGTTGTTTACTTCCGTGTTTGACCGCGTGTAAAACGCAAAGCTATGATTGGTTAGATGTGGATGACGTACTTCTTGCAGATTGGCGAAGTAGTTTAATATAATATATATTATATATCATGTTATATTTTCTTTTTTATTCTATGTGATTTTCTAAAATTGAAATAAAGCAAAAATATTTAGAAAATGCCAAACTGACGTTTGAATGAATGAACATGCGGCAGCTTAAAAAGATCTCGCACCAGATGGCAGCATTTCTATAATAGTCTAATGGTCTCATTTCTAACAGCAAATGCTGTTACTATTAGAGTAATAGCATTTAATAGTCTAACAGTCTCTAATAGTTAAAATGTCTAGTAGTCTAGCATTTCATAGACTCATTTGTTGTCTTTTCAGACTTCACACATCATAATTTAAAATATATGGATTTGCTATTAACGTAATTTAAAGGTTTGGTAAAACCGTTTATGATCTTGATTCTGGAGAAAATACATAAGCAAATGTCTTATTTTTTAAATTCACATTCATGCAGCCCTACTCAATACATCCACTTCGGTATATAAAATATTACAGATAATACCAAACGGTTAAGGTTAAAAAGTGTAAATGACTGTGCCTGTGCCCTATAATATAATCTATTTGAGAAATTATATCTATATGCTGCTTTTATCTTTCTGTCTGGAATATGAAACACATTTTGTTGTACCTAAACCATTTTCATGTGTGGAAAATAATGAAGCTGACAGGCTTACTGACCATGTTCACACCGCTGACTCTTTCCCTTATGATGTTTTGGGGAGATCATGTGCGCCCTTGATATATGACGGCCACTTCAAAGGCAGGGGCCCGGCGTGAGAACCAGCCGCTCTAAAGCAGATAACTGGCGGATTTATGGCCCCGCACTTTTCCCATGACTGCCGGTGGGTAGCAGGGACTGTTTGCCTTAATCCCCATTCACTTGGAAATGCTGATACTTTTTCTCTTACGGAATTTAATGGTGTGACAGTGATTTACTAATGTAAATCTGTCTAACAGACCTGGGCATAAAGGGAGTGGATTAGGCTGGCGTAAAGACCCATCCTGGGGAGGAGTGACTAGTGTTGTTGTGCTTTCATGTGGCACACACTACTGCAGTCCAACCAGCGGCTTGTTCACGCCTGCCAGAGCAGCTACATAAGTTTTGACTTGAGCTGTCCCTGAGGGTACAAGGGGGACCTTGAGGGACCTTGTCTTTAAATAACAGTAAACATCAAAGAACTGCTTAAATGTTATCAAGAATTGGTTGCATTTATGTAAACAAATTTGGCATTGAGACAAAAACAAAAGTGAACTTATTTAATTCTATTCAATTTAATTTTAATATTTTTGACTAACCAAACCAGTTAATTTAGATGTTACCACTTAATATACTTTAGGTTAGCTAAAATGTTTGACACTGATAATTGAAATCATTGCAGCTTCTAATTAGGCAATGAGAGATTTTATAAACAAACATGATCATTTAAAATGGTTGGTGATTATGTAATGTTTGTATTTGTTATTGTGTGTATGGTTTTATTCAATAAATGTTTGTAGCTTACTTTAAAGTTTGTCGACAGATTTATAACTGTTGAAGTGGCATTTATAATTGTAGTTGTTTGTTTCAACTTCATTGGCTTCTTTTGCATTCTAAGGAAAACACATAAAAGAACACAAATATTTTCTTCCACCATACAATTTCAAAAACTCAAATTATGCTATGGGAAAACAATTACTTTCATAACATTCCAGGATCTGTTGTGGTGAAAGCAAATGGAATGATGGTTTTATGGCATATGTGTCAGAATGAAAACAAAAACAAAAAACACTTAGTTTCTTCAATGTTTTCATCAGTTTTTTTGCATAGAAAAAGGTTACAGCTTACAGAGCGTGGTAGGGTTATTAAAAAGGTAAAAAAGTTATAGTGGAAAATTTCACATATGAGCATTAGTGAATATTAACATTATTTTTATTTTATTCAGTAGGCCTATTGTGTAAAGCGGAGAAGATCCAGTCTCCCCCCAAAAACAGTAGTGATTGAAGTGCATCATACCAACTCATTGACTAATTTCAATATAAACTCTAGTTACAATCTTACACATATACAGATTAACAAACTGGATTGTTAAATCATAGATTACAAAACTGATTCACACCTCACTTTAGTGATTATCTGCAAAACCTTTGGCTTGTCTTTGAATAAGCTGCTCTGTTTTATTCTAAAGCTACTGGTCTGTGTGTGTTTGTGAAAACCACATATGGTTTTTCTAATGAGAAATATCAAAGCATACATCTCAAATGCAGCATTTTAGCAGTGTTTATGCAGGCACTGCCACAGCCCTTTACATGAAGTTAAAACAGTAACTGATTTTTTTCTTCAAAATGAAAATCGCTCTTCAAACTTATGGGTTTCCAAGCAGCTTGATTTGTAAAGCCTGTCTTTCTTTCCCTCCTAGAAAGTTGGCTTAGCGTAGAGAAAAAAACACAAGGTGCTGTCCAAAACAGGCAAAATAGCTGTTTTCTTTCCTTTATGTACAAAGTGTGGAAGACATCCAGATGCAACAAGAGCAAATCCAACACTTAAAATGCTCCCACTTCAGTCCCCCACGGTCGGTATGGTTTACTGCTGCTTCCACTGCTTCCGCTGCTCTGTTGGGATGTGGTGGATGTGGAAATGGAAGGGCTCACAGAGGAAGAAACCACTGAAGATGCAGTTACGCTGGGGCTGAAAATTGGGAATCCTCCGGCAAATGTTAGAGGGAAGGTTTGTGCAGCGGCAGCAGCAGCGGCTGCATGAACGGTCGCCGATATTGAAAGCAGCGAGGTGGACAGCGGTGGGACGCAAGGAGCAACGCTTCCTGTAGAGGGCGCTCTGAGTGCGGAGTCACTGCGGGTGAAGGAGGAGGTCAAAAGGGCTGAAGCCCTCTGAGGAACCTCAGACAGCCTGCTAGAGGAACTCTCTGAGGACGGAAGTCCGCTTTGTTGCAGAAACGCTGCTGGGATGGGATGCAAAGCTGCGGCCCAGGGATGCGGGTGGAGGGCCTGCTGGTGATGGGTCATTGATGTGGTCATGGCAGCCGCTTCCCTCTGCGAGGCGCAGCTGCTGAGGTGAGAAACCAAGCGGATACGGAGGGGATCACTGGAGTCCAGACCTTCAACAGAGCTCAAATACCTCGCCACTTCAGTTAGACACTCTCGAAAGCCGATGCTCATAAAGTCCATGGCCAGAGAATGAGCATCAAAATATCCTGAGAGAGCAAGAGACAGAACCATTAAAATGTGAATGCCATACTTTTCTTACAAGAGGAGAACTGGTCCACTGACTAAGCCTGGTTTCTCCCAAAGTTTTGTCTCCATTCCTATTACCTGATGGCGTTTGGGTTCCTTGTCACTGATGTAGTTTGGGGTTAAAAGATATTCAGTAACAGCGTATTATGGATTTGACTGCACTGACAACAATGGGTGAGAACAAAACTTGAACTTCATTGATCTGAATGATGACACTAGAGCTGCTTTAAAGCAGAATCGACTATGTTTCATAATTTATGAATTTTGAAACTGTGACTGTTATAGAACTGAAATAAATCAACACTGAACTGAGTTGAGCTGAATAACAACTCTGCTGTCTTCAGCAGAGCTGATTATAGCTGAATTGAATTCATTTCATAATTGATCAACTTTTCACAGTTATTGAATAAAACTGAATCAACACTGAACTGACTCAAGCTGAATAAAAACACTATATTATCTTGTTTAGAGCTGCTTTATAGCTGAATTGAACTCGTTTCATAATTGATTAACTTTTCACAGTTATTCAATTGAATTTAATTTACACTGAACTGACGAGCTGAATAATGACACTATTATCTCTGTAGAGCTGCTTTTCATCAGAAGTTGAATTTAAGTTTGAATCACTGATTCTGTTATTTTCCTACTTATTACTGTGGAGCTGCTTTGAAACAATTCGAGCGCTAAATAAATAAAGGTGATTTTACTTGACTTGAAGCTTCAATCATGACGAGTCAAATGCAACCCCAATGTGTTTGAGAGGCTAAACCTAAGCAGACCATGATTGTGACCTGACCTGTTTGTATGTTTGTTTTGTCTCCCCAGTGCTTCAGTTTTAACACTCATAGGAAAGCCTTAACAAACCCCCAACAGTGCAGCCTGTGAATGTGGCCCCACTCCCCTCCCATGGATTTATGAAAGCAAACACAATCCCAGGGTCAAGTGCTTCTTTTGTGCTGCCAGCACTTTCCCACGAGTTTAGTCCTACCATTAACATTGATTTCCACTTTAATCTGGTCAAAAAGGGAACTTCATACTCAAATTTCACTACAGTGTTAGGTGGCATGCAAAACAGGAGCCAATAACAAGCAGACTACCTTTTCCTCCTGTGGCCTGAACCATCTTCAAGTGATCCACTGTCATCTGCAATATTTCTGCCTTCTCTAACTTGGCAGATCCCTTGGGAGAAGCAATAGGATATGTGATGAGTTTTAAATATGATAGCTTTGAAAAACATCCTTTTCCACTTAGTTTTAATTTATTATAATTATTATTAGAACGAATACTTTCACAATGCATATATAAAGAAGCAGAAATGTGAACTCACCTGCTTCTCAAATGCTGTTGGCACCAGACGACGCAACTCTGATAAACTATTATTTATTCGGTCCCTTCGTCTTTTCTCAATTATCTGCAATATATAAAATAATTAATGGAGTGTAATGTATCAGTGTTTTAAATATATCTGTTTTAAAAGTTTAACAAATATAAAAAAGTAAGTAATTACCCCTCTCCGCTTCTTTCTGGCCATGACTTGAGATGTTGTGGTAGGTGAGCCACATCTTATAAATGAACCGTTGCTTTGACTTTGGGGGGGGGAGAGGAATAGGATGAAAACTTATCAATACACTGTATAAAAAGTCTATTTTTTTAGTCATATAAAATTATATCTTTGATTTCTGATTAATAAAAACCAGTTAATTTAGATGTTACCACAAGAAACATATTTTAGGTTAGATAAAATGCTTGACAGTGATAATTATTAGGACTTCATTATAACTTTATAATCACTGTTAAGTTATTAACAAACAAAATTACTTAATACAATGCTTAAAAGATTATTAATAGCTGTATCCTACACTCAAATAGTTAGAAATGTCTGTAACATTTTACGATAATTTTTTGTAACATGTAAGCATTATTGTAAAAAATGGTAACATGCAATTACAAATTGCAAATAAAATACTTGAACTAACCTATAAAATGTAATGTTTGTAGTCAGTTTGATATAGTCATATTAAATAATAATTCTTGAATTAAATATTACCACATTAAGCACATTATTTTTAGGTTACATGACAGTAAAAAAAAAAACATGTTGAGCAATTACATAGTAATGTTTATAAAATATTACCAAAGCTTTTATAATTTCTAAGCATCAAAACAAAACTGAATTATTAATTCTACTTTATAAATTAACTAAAATATTTGTAAAATGTAATATATATATATATATATATATATATATATATATATATATATATATATATATATATATGTGTGTGTGTGTGTGTGCGTGTGTGTGTGTGTGTCCAAAGGGAGCATACGACCTTAAGATAACATCTAAAAGTGAATCCTCAGTTACAGAACAACAAACAAGCTGCAAGAACAATAATGCATCTAATGCAGATTTTTCCCATGCATGCTTACCCAGAGTAGTTATTCTCGCTGCCCACATCAATAGTTTCGTCCATGTCGCTGTCGGACGTGCTGTCCTCACAAGGCCGCTTCATGATGCAGTGCGAGTGCGCACAGGTACAGTCACAAACCCTCTGAGCCTCTTTCCCACGAACCGCTGGAGCCTCAGTCTCACATTCACGCCCACGTCCTGTTTAGGGAACACCCACCGAAAAAAAGAAAACACGCCCCGAGCCACCGAATGGAGGTCTCAAACTTCATTCCCCTGATAATTGACTCTGCCCAGCTTCAGCTCTCGCGTTCTGCACCATTTACCTCCATACGGGCCCCTGAAGCGTGAGAAACACTTTACACAAGAAAGACGACGGTGTTTCAGAGCCCGACGGAACTTGGACAGTATGCAGAGAGGCAGGAAATCTAAGATGAGGAGTGGCTTTCCAAAATTTAATCAGGTTTATTCAGTGTACATATTATTATTAAGATTTTAAAGCAAGAAATTTCTGTCAGTAGTTTTGGAAGTTCATCTCGCGCCTGACTAACCGCTCATATGTTAACCCTTAAAATATCTGAGGAACGATATATATATATATATATATATATATATATATATTTATATATTTAAAACCATATTAGTAAAAGTAAAAGTGCATACAATGATCTAGCTCAGTTTACCTCACGTGATTTCTGTTCGTCATCTTGTCTCATTGCAACTTAATTTTACTTTTAGGTTAATATATGAATATGTTTTAAAGACAGTAGTACATCTAATATTACATTTCTTTAAAGTAAAAACGAATTACCTTATAACGAACCTATATTTAATAAGGCAGAAGTCTACTTTAAAGATAAAATATTGTTATAAGTTTTCATTAGCCTATAATTAATGGTCACTTTCACTGTCACACTTTCACTTAGAAAATGAGCATTTGCAACATACACATATGGATATACTAAAAGTCCTTTAAAATGCTTCAATAAACACTGATCATATCAAGATTATAGAAGTAGGCTATTCATAGTTGTTAGGGGATATCTGATTAAACACTGACAGACATACTTTCACACATGGGCTTCTCATCTGTTTGGAGACTCCAGCTGTAGTGCATTTCCTGGGTTAAACAGTGAAGACAGCACATTGTTTGGGCTCACACCCACCCCTTGTCATGTGCCTTCCCGCTGGTGGAGCGCAGCACAGTCTCCCAGGCAGGCCGCCAGTGTGATGACTCGTTCCCACAGCTCTGAGCCCTGCGCTGAAACTCAATCACCATGTGAGAGACGGCCAGGAACACAGGGAGGGCCGGCAGGGCCGCTGCCACTGGGAGGTTACCGTGAGCCGAGCGTCACCCCCACCACTGCTGCCGCAGCTCCTAACCCTGTTCTTCACATTGTTTGTTTGTTGTATGGCCGATTCAACTAACATATGGCCTTTCACATGTTCATTTCTAGTTTATATGTCAAACCGAACATTATTTTGCCTTAAATGTATACAGGCTACCATTACTGCAACATTAACAGCAAAAATTCATTTATTAATTTACTCCAAGAATTATTATATAAAATTATTTGCATTTATCAATAAAAAGATGTTTTCATGCTATAAACAATCATCAAGACCAAAAATAAATGTAAAAAATTGTATAATAAAATTAAACTAAAAATATCTTACAATCAAATATTTATAAATAGTATTATAATATAAATTAGTTTTTAAAATAATTATTTAAGAATTAACCAAGAATTAATGAGAGCCATGTGTGTGTGTGTGTGTGTGTGTGTGTGTGTGTGTGTGTATATATATATATATATATATATATATATATATATATATATATATATATATGTATTGACTAAAGATGCAAACCTTTATGACGTGTTTCTGCATCACCCATTGAAGTTTTAACACCCTGCACCAGATCCAGTCTGCACCACAGATAGCTCCTATCAAGCTGTCAACAGCCTCTCATAGCCCAGAGCAGGCTGCAGCTCTCCCAGGTGTGACCTAAAGTATTTAAGGGCTAATTAAAGCAGTCTGTCCGGCTTCACAGACCTGGACTTTCCCTCGTTTTCCCCTGTTGATGGATATGCCCACTCAAGAATTTTCAAAGTTCTTTTTAGGATAAATAAAGACAGTACAGGGATAATATTGACAGGAGAGCAAACACAACTCCCTAAAGGTTTTTATTTTGCTCTATTTATTCCATATGAAAAATACACAAAAAATGTCACAAAAAAAAAATTCTGTTCAACACATCTACTGTACAAAAAGTCTTCGGATGCAACTGTAGCCTGCTATGTTTTTACGTTTTTATCTGTACACTCTGGGCATGTTACAGAATCACCCTTAAAACAATTACACAATAGAAAAATGCATGGAAATGTATACACTAATGGTCAAATGTTTGGAATTAAGATTTTTTAATTGTTATTGAAAGAAGTTTTTTTGTGCAGCAAGGCTGCATTAACTTGATCAAGTAAAAACAGTAACATTGTGAAATATTAAAATTTATTATAACTTTAAGCATATTAAAATTATTACTGAAGGATCATTTAACACTCAAGATAGGAAAAATGGCTCTTGAATATTTAGCTTTACCATTACATCATTTTAAAATATATTCAAATAGAAAAAGTAGTTTTAAATTGAAATATTTCACAACTGTACTGTATTTTTGTCTAAATAAAATAAATCCTTTGAGAAATTTATTTGAGAAATATAAAAACTTTTGACCAGCAGTGTATATAAGATATTTTGAAAAGCAGCTTGTCCTCCTTTTCTGTTTGTTTTTGCGTTTCATCCTTGGCTGATAGAAAACAAGTGCCAGTGATATCAGTCTGGGGCAGGACTACAAAACAAAAACCGGAATATGGCCTCTGACAGGTCTGCCGATGGGCAGCGCAAAGCTACAAACTCATCAGTGTCACTTTTGAGACTTCTCATATTATGCGGTGAAAGTGGGTCCAACCCTGGGATCCAACTTAGTGTAAGTGTTTGTGGATGTTTGTGGGTGTTTCTTCTATTCCCAGGCAGGAGGAAGGATTCCTTTCATCCCAAACATGCTTGCTTGGAGAAGGCGGGCGGGCGGCCCTGCCCCTGGGCCCGGCGAGAGGGGCCCAGCAATGATGTGCCATGCTATCAGTGGTTCCCAAGGCTGGCCAGCCTGGGAAAAGCTGGGTGGACCTGATCCAAAATCAGCATTACATGCATTATTGTTCTTACCCTCCCCGAGTCCCAAGCACACAATGAAAACAACAGCAACAGCCACAATCTCAAGCCCTTCTCTGAACACAAGGCTGCCCTTAGTCAGATGCAAACTCCCATTTTAAAACCAAGTTAACTGCTTCATGACAACAGACACTGTTGCCTGGGCACCAGCTTCCTCAGCCCAGACTCTTCCTTGAGAGTACACTGACCTGTTTTAGATTCGGGGCAAACAAACATTTGTCCTGCTAAATTCAAGTATACAGTAGTGCAAGTAAAATGGTTAGGAAAACATTTATTGCTCTTTCAAAAAAGTCACCCGAAAACCAGAATTCATTAGTGTAGTGATGGAGCAAACCCTGCTTAAAAACTGCTTAAACAAGTCTAAAGTTGATCCAATGTCTGATCCAAACATCTGACAAGTGCTCAAAACCTTCCTAAAACTATGGCAAAATAGGCCATCCTGACCACCTTTTGATGTTTGAACAAAAGATGTATGAGAAACACAATCAAGCTCTATCTTCATTTCATGTTATTTCAGTTACTCAAGGGATGTTTCTGTGATGAATGAATGAAGTCGGAACGAATGAAAAGTGATTTCTGATCAAAATTAAACTGGTTATACTGATAACTTTCATTTCCTTGCTGATCAAACACCAACCAAGATGTTAAGATGTTGTCTAACCTGACAAATTTCCTTTTGAAGACTTTCTGGATTTTAGTTTTCATTTCAGTACCAACCTGAAACAATTAACTCCTGAGTAAATAATCTACTTCTTTCTCATTGTTATCCAATATCCAATCTGTCCGAGACAAACGGGCATCTGTTTATTTTTCCTGTCAGTGGAAGAGCGAACAGCCACAAACCAACGATATCCTAGGATTGTGGACTTTTGACTCTAAAGTCATATTATAGGTGCTTTATTAGTGTTTAAGGTCACAGAGAGACAAGCAAGTGCATCCTATATCAGGAAGCCTTGTGTGTCTCTGGAGTCAAATATTTGGCTTTTAGTCGGAGCACCGGCCGTGAGTCGGAAATCCTGGGAAGTGAGTTCATGGCAGACAGGCTCCAGGCGTCATATGGGCCAACGCTGAAGAGAATGGGTTAGAATAATAGGGCCTTTCCTGCCATTCTCAGATTCTGGGCAGTATTTCTGTCACGGCTTTCCATCGTACTGTGTCCATTTGGATTCGGCGACCATCAACCTGCATGCTATACTCAGAAATGCACTAATCTGCACTGCAAGTGGTATTTGGCTCAACACAAAGAGTCTGTCAAAATGATGTCAGCATCAGAACAATATCAATGTGGTCATTTTGCATGGTTATCAAGGGAGCGTACACTCATGTAAACATGTTTATCAATCTTAAAAAAAATTCGTTTTAAACTCTGCTGTAGTCTGTGGGGAGGGTTTAAAATACAAACATGGCATATATGGGGCGAGAACACACACAGACAGGTGCCCCTTCTCTACTTCCTGTCGTATGACCTGAACTTCCTGTCAGGATACATGAGTTTAAGGAAGCCATGGATTTCCCCTTCTGCATTAAGCTCTCATTGTTCAAACATCGTTACCCAATTGTCAAGCATACCTTTTATTCACTGCGGCACCTACGTTATTTACACAATAGCTTTTTTTCCCACTGTTGGAACCCACGGACAGCTCTTCTGACAAAGTCCTAGCTAAATACTAAAATAACTGAACATTTTGTATGTTTTTAGTTTCCATAACCTACCTTCTGGACATTTGGTCAGTAGATCATTGGAAAGTCAGCGAAGAGATGGTTTTGTTTGGATGCAACCTACATTAATACAACAATTTTCATTTCAGCAAACTCATCCGTCATGGATGAATAAATGTTTATTTGTAAGCCTGTACTTTTGACAAAAGCTTCATTCTTTCAAATATTAAAAGGAAACATTCAGAATATCAAAACTGGCTCCCTTTAAAAATGGCATGTTTTGGAATTTGAATTGAATTGTTCACACCCCCACAGGAAACTGAATTGGAAATAAAAGTGAAGTGATAGGAAGTGGAAGTCTATCTATCATCCATATGTCCATCCATCCATCTGTCCGTCCGTCTGTCTATCTATCTGAATTTCAGTTCATTTTAATTCTTTAATTGCAATTCCTTGATTGTTTGTTCAATTCAACTTCATTTCTAAATCAATTTCTGCATTTATATGTAAATAGAATTCTAAATTCGATTCTGAAGATCACACAACACAAATTAAATATTCATGCAAAACACATTACCATTTCTCTCATTGCACTGATCAGCTAAAAAAAGTTAAAGTTCATTAAAACATTTTAAGAAGAAGACCCTCAAATGCATTGAAGTTGCTATTTGACACTGAAAATCTGAACTCTTTAATCCAGTTGCATGAGCAGTCTGGCTCTGCTCCCATATCAGTGGCTTCCGGCTCGCTCTGCTTGCATGGAAGCAGTAGTCCTGGATGCCCCCATTCTGATCAGACTCCAAAGGCAAATGTGTTAAAGTAATTAACAGGCAAGAAAGAGGAAGTCATCAGATACACATTAAGTGACCTGACCACTGTGAAATCACTCTAGACAGCAGGATATAACCACAGTCCGAGAAAGAGATATGCTTTCACAGTCAGTGAAGGCCAACCAGATAATCTTCTCTTCAACACCAAAAACAAACAGAAGAAAGGAAGGATGTCCTCTTGTGACACCTGTGCTAATCATTACTGGTTTGTCAGATTTATGTATGTATAATTGTATGTATATGTATGTATGCATATATATAACAATAGAAAAGTTACCACTGCTAACATTTATCTCTGAAGCCAAAATTTGTTTTCAAAACACGTTTATCTACTGCTGTGGAAAACACCTCCAGGCTTCAGCAGCAGCCATTCACCGATCTTTCCCTGAGTTTTAAGACATGGCTTTCTCCTCTTGGTTTGGGTATCACCAGCCCTGAGGAAGCACAAGGTTAGAGAGAGATCCAGGAAAGCATGTTCTGTCAATCTCTACCAGGGTAAGACCCCAAAGAGCCACAACATTGATATGGTGTGTCACTGCCTGGTGATAAACAATGCTGCATATTGTTGTTTTGGGCTGCACCCTCTGGTTCTTTATCAGCAAGCATCCTTCCACTTCCCATGATTGTGAAATGGCAATAGGTGTGCAACAGAATGACAGACTTATACAAGTGTTGAAGAAGTTAATTAAATTTAGTGCACTTTAAGCATGTCTCAGTTTTTCAGTAAGAGAAAAATCTAGGAATCAGTCTCATGTAATCAGACTTTTGACTATCTGAAAAAAAGTCTACAGTGTAATCACCCATTTAGCTTGATAGACATGAAACTGACCAATCACAGTTTGTTTTTGTTTGCTTTTGATGTTTAGGGTGGGTTTATCTGAAAAATTTGATAGCACAATAATAGACTGGCTATGCAAACAGAATGCCACAAAATGTGAGCTAATATATTTAAAAGGCTGAGGTTGAGACATAATTTTATAAAGTATCATTCAAAGTTTGGGGTCAGAAAGATTTTTTAATGTCTCTTATGCTCACTAAGGCAGCATTTATTTGAACAAAAACAGTAGTACTATTAAATATTACAGTTTAAAATAACTGGTTTCTGGTCAAATATATTTTAAAATGTCATTTACTTCTTTAATTGCAAAGCTGAATTTTCAGCATCATTACTATAAACATCAGAGTCACATGATCCTTCAAAATCATGCTGATTTTGCAGCTTCATATTTTTGTGGAAACAGTGAATAATTTTTTCATGATTCTTGATTTTTCCAGAATTCACCTAGCCTAATGAATATAAAGAGAACAAAAAACAAAAACATTTATTTCAAATGGAAATCATTTATGACATTAAACATGTTGTTACTATAATTTTTAATCAGTTTAATGCATCCTCGCTCAATAAAAGTATTCTTATATTCTAGAACATTTAATCGGAGCAAATCTAAAGTTAGTCTAGGTCTAGAAGGACTGAATCTCTTATCTGAATATGACCTGCTATGGCTAAAAGAAAGATTTCTTTAAGGGCAATGACCCACAGCCAATTTGTGCTTGATTGACTTTTTTTTTATTGAAGAAAAAGCGAACTCAAAAGTGGCAAACATTGCATGTCAAAATATTAATTGTTTTTATGATTAGAAATAATTCTGAGATATCTTTCCGCAGCCAACATCAAAATAGATCACATAGTCACAGATTGTGAAGGTTGCTGATCGCTGCGTTTTTTAAATTTTTTTTTATAAATGATTACTGGAGGGAACGAGATTCAAGAATTTCAGACTAATTTTGAACAAGCCTAAATCTGTGTGTGGTTTATTTTAGATCTGATTGGCTGGCCCTTCATCACTGTTTGGATGTCCAGACACACTGACTTCTCAGTGCGAGCAGTTGAAAAGCACTAGCACACATTCTTGATCCCAGGTCCTCCGGTCTTACCGCTATCACCCGAGACAAGCACTGTTGAGTCTGGAGGACAATGTGACAACAGCAGGCTCAGCTCATCTTATCAGGTTGAGTGAGGGCCACCAGCTGACCAAACGCAGACCCCAGATCAGCAACATGTCTGCTTACTCTTCATACACCCCACAGGGGAAAACCTGGACTGAAGGTCCGAGCCTGGAAAATACCTGTCATCAGAAGAGCCGCGATCAGCAGCAGGAATCTTGCCACATCCACACCAGGAGAAACGCAGAGGGAGAGGTGTTCACGACAGCTCCCAGATACTCTCATGCTGTCTTTCCCTCTGCCACAAAACACACTTGTCACTGTGTATTAAAGCTGAAAAAACTTTCGGGTAGGAGAGACAGTCTATGAGAGTTCAATAAAATTGGTAATTTGAACAGAAATAATAGTATAAAATATTTTTATATAAGCCAGGAAACAGCAAATATGTCTGCGTTTCAATGATTTACAATATCCGTTTTTGTGCCAAATTCTGACACATACTGATATATATTTGCAATGCTGTAACATAGGTCTTCCATGTGCACCATATTTTGTAAATAGATAGCATAGTCTGAAAATTAAAAAATGCTATATATAAAAGATGGCTGATAAAGAAAATCATGATTTTCATAAAAAATTAAGCAGCTGTTTTCAACACTGGTAATTATGAGAAATGTTTCTTGAACACCAAATCAGCATTGATTTCTGAGGGATGCTTTGACACTGAAGATTGATGGCTGCTAAACAATTCAGAAATAAACATTCTAAAATATATTAAAGTACAAAATATATATTTTAAATTGAAATTATATTTGACAATATTAGTTTTTACTGTATTTCTGATCAAATAAATGCTGCCTCGCTGTGAACAAGTGATTTCAAAAACATGGAAAATACTACAGACCCTAAACTAGAATGCATGAATTTAGAGAACAAAACTATCCTTAAATCAAGAGACTTTCATTTTAGTAGTCTGCCACACGTCAATGGGTTGTGTTGTAAATACTGTGTGGGTTACAAGAGTTGATTGTTTGCTTATATGTGCACTGTATATTGTTTAGTGAATACACACAGTTCTTTATGAGTACTTTATTATTGAAATAATTTTTTTTCACATGCACCTTAGTTGCTAGTGAATAGAAATGTGGTTTTATTAACAAAGTTCGGGAGAAGCACGATCAGATAATCATCCAATTTGGCACAGGTGCATCTCGTTTAGCTAATCATCTTAAATAGCACGCAAGCGTATATATATCCAGTCTTCCTACCTCCTGTCCCACGACAGTTTTTCGGCATAGACTGTCCGCATTCGGTTCGCTCTGTCCGCATTCGGTTCACTCTGTCCGCATTCGGTTCGCTCTGTCCGTCATCTTATCACAGGCCCAATCTTCCTTCCGACGAAGATATCTATCCGCCGAACACCAACAAGCGTCATCGCGTCAGCTGCTCTTCTCGCCAAGCCACACGTTGTGGCCAAAAGCTCGTGCAAATCCTTGAGCTCGCCTCACTCGACAACACGATTTTCTCGCCAGGACCGGGCTCTCTTACAATGCTGGATCGCAGCCGTGCTCCAGTTCTCAGCGCAGTAAACCTCTCTCGCTTTTTCAGCCGTGGCGCAGTTCGATGCTGCCTCCACTAGCGGCGAAGACCGTGCGTTGTTGTAGTGGCATGTCGTTCGTGAAAGAATCGTTTTTTCGAATGAATCTTCTAGGCGAACGAATCGTTCTCAGTTTACACTAATTCATGAAGAATTTTTCAGAGTTGTCATCCACAATGAGCGAGTTTCATATGAGTCTCAGAGATCGAGAGCTCTCATTCGTGAACGAAAGGACTAAACCGGTATACATGTCGAGTTGATTAAACGGATACATGTCGTTCGTAAACGCAATGAACTGGTACATATCTTCTCTTAACAAAATTGATGAGAGTAAACCGGGTCATTTAGCATGTCAATCTTGCAAAATGTAAAGCGCAGTTATAGGTACTGTGCACATATTGTTTACATATTTAGCATACAAAAGATAAATTCCACGTTTAATCCCCGATTTATGAACGTGAATATATAGATCAATATATGAACCGTCTGACCAAACAATTAAAATGCTAATCATGCAAGAAAACCTTGTGATTTGCTCATCTGAACAATTTAAATAGACGTTATATATAGAATGCGCTTATGAAGACGCAAAAATTTGTTAAACGGCGTTATGACTTAACTCTGTCCGATGACGATGCCACTTTTTAACCACGAAGCAAAGGCTTTTTGCAGAGTTGTCATCCACACCGAAATGTCTAAAGACATTACATTTGCTTTACCGTGCATGTTTAAACCTCACTGAGAAGATACAGACATAAGTTTCATGCAATTATTCCGGCAGGATCGATTATTTAGGGACATATTTCACCATTTACTGGCATGATTATTCAGAATTTTTCAAAAAACGCTACTGCCTCGTGTTTGGCTGCAGAACAACAAGTGTGAGTAAATTTTCTATCGTCTTTTTAGGACTGTTATATGAAAAGCATGCAAAGTAAATGTCTTTAGAAACGGCTTGAATTTGAATATCACATTACTGCAATTAACGTTACTGCTATAGACATGTCTATTGGTACAATGGTTTATAAAACTAAACATGCTACATCGTTTCAAAGCCTCTATTTTCACAGTCCATACTACAACAGGAAAACGGCATCCCAAAATTTATCTGCTCTGGAGGCTGTTTAAAAGGGCCCGAAGGCCAAAATAAGAGGAAAAGATGCTTTTCCAACAGGACTGTATTAATTCAGACAAGGTTTGACCAATTGTCAAATCAGCCAACAACTACAGCAGCCAAAGCAAGCATGAAGCTACTTTTACTTGCAACACGGACCTGCACATCTCAGTATTTCCATCCTGTTACTTCTGCTAGCAGTGCAGGCTACACAGGTTCTTCAAGACATCACACACCCCAGCCCCTTCCCACGACCCACAGCTACAGCAGCTGAAGCAAACGTGAGGCCGCCTCCATTCGTAAAACGCGCCCTCAACTCTTCCGCTCCCTCATGCTACTAACCATTTTTCTGTTCAGTGGCCTCCAGCTCCAGATTTGCCAGAAGGCAGAGGGTACCAAGACCTATTAGTGGTCAGGCCGATTATTTTATTTATTTATATATCTATCTTGAACCCTCTTCAGCCAACCCCTCTAACGCCAGCTCATCCCCTTTCACTAAAACTCCTAATCTACCATAGCTAACTCTCCTAACATGCCCTATCTATCTGTAACGGTCAATCCTCACTTCAGCCATCCTTCCGCAGGAGCTTTCTCTGTATCTCCCCACCGCTGCAGCATTGTCCGCTCCCGCAGGAGCCTTCTCTATATCTCCCCACCGCCGCAGTATTGTCCGCTCCTGCAGGAGCCTTTTCTGTTTTTTCCTCACTGCCGCAGCAGTGTATGCTCCCGCAGGAGCCTCTACCTATATTTCACCACTGCCGCAGCAGTGTCTGCTCCCGCAGGAGCCTCTACCTATATTTCACCACTGCCGCAGCAGTGTCTGCTCCCGCAGGAGCCTCTACCTATATTTCATCACTGCCGCAGCAGTGTCTGCTCCCGCAGGAGCCCTTTCCATCCTTCCCTACTGCCGCAATTCTCGCTGCCGCAAGAGCCTCAAAAAAATAAATAAAAAATAAATAAATAATATATATTTTATGTCCATTCTCCAATTCAACCTCATCAGGCTCGCTTTTGTCTAACTCCGGAACGCCCAATCTAAATTCACGATGGACCCTCCTTTCATCAACGACAAAAAAAAAAAAAAAAAAAAAAAAAAAAAATCCATCGATTAATCGAGTAATAAAATGCGTTTTTGCTTAATTATACTGATGTGCGCATGCACAGTAAATCTGATGGGTAGGATAAAATGTCAGGACCCCGGACTTTTATTTAGTCGGGTTGACGTACCTTTTCAGTTCTGTGTATGTGATGTGACGCTAGTTTTACTTAAATCAAATGGTCAAATGCTCATGAACTGACTGTCAGAGCAGTTCTGGAGATGTTGTTCAAGTCCTTATTTAGTGAGACTGCAGACGCAGAAATTACCGTGAGCGTAACGCGCGCTTCAGTGTGTGTGTGATAAAGGAAGTCTCGCTCCTGCTCCATTCATTAACAGAGACACACAGAACATGCAGGATTTACATTTAAATACTGTTCCGGCTTAATATTTAGAGATATTAATTCGTGAATTGGATGTAAGTGCAATTACCTATTTTGATTAATTCATTCATTCAAAAAAAAAAAAAAAAAAAAAAAAAAAAATTATTAATAAAATAAATAATAATAATAATAATTGGCAAGTTCTTTGCCATTCCGCGTTCAACTGTAAATTCCGTTTTTGTGACTGGATTCCGCAATCCCCTCCACGTTTTCTGCATCGCGGAAATTGTAGGGCCCTAGTTGTGGTATGCCAGCTCTATCTTGCAATGGACACATGCCACAACGTTCTCTTTACGTCCTCAAATCAAAACACTGCTGACTCCTTGCAGTACGTGATTTTCGGACGCAGCGCTTGTCTCCTTCCGCCAACAACAACCCAAAAAAAAAAAAAAAAAAATGCGTTGTCACATTTTAAAAAATAAAATAAATCATTGCGAAAGAACCTGACGTGAGATTTAGAATAAATTAAAAGAGGCTTCGAAGCAGAGGAATTTGCCTACATCATTTTTTGTAATCGCGTTACTCGAGGAATCGTTTCAGCCCTAAACTTAAGCAGCTCAAAAGGGGCCTCTCACATAATCCGATAGATGCCCTCGGTTGTTGTTCATCAGACATTTAAAAAAAAAAAAAAAAAAAAAAAAAAAAAACAATATTCCTCCTTAAATCATGTTGTGTACTTGAATAATAGAAGCCTCTCAGTTATCGTTTCTTCGGCCAAAGTAAGGGCCCTCCAGCCATCGTTACAATCTCCTTGCCTATTTCAGCATCGGACAGGGCTCTCCCTTCCAGTGCAGCTGGGCAGTGGCTCCCTTCGGTCGCAGTGTGAGCCTTTCATCTGTCATTGAGTTGCGCTGCGCGCTCAGCGGCAGACGGGGTTATCCCTCCCGGTGCAGCAGAGCCACAGGCCCCCTTCGGTCGTTGTGACAGCCCTCCATCCGATGCATCAAATTAAGCCTCGTATACAGTCGCAAGGGGGACTCTCCCTTCCGGTGCAGCAGAGCCGCAGCTCCCTTCGGACGCAGCGAGAGTCCCTCCATCAGTCGCGTTTTCTTGCCTACTCCGTATCGGACGGGGCTCCCCTACCGGTGCAGCAGACCCACGGCTCCCTTCGGTCGCAGGGTGAACCCCCCCGTCTGAGTTATGTTGCATGCTCAATGGCGGACCGGGATCTCCCTCCCGGGGGAACACAGCCGCTGGCTCCCTTCGGTCGCAGCAGGAGCCCTCCATCCGATGCATCAAACCGTGCCTCGAATCTTCTTGCCTATTCTGCATCTGATGGGGCTCTCCCTTCCGGTGCAGCAGACCCACGGCTCCCTTCGGTCGCAGGGTGAACCCCCCATCTGAGTTATGTTGCATGCTCAAGGGCGGACAGCGTTCTCCCTCCCGGGGGAATAGAGCTGCTGGCTCCCTTCGGTCGCAGTGAGAGCCCTCCATCAGACGCATCAAGCCATGCCTCGCATCGCAAGGGGGACTCGCCTTTCCGGTGCAGCAGAGCAGCAGCTCCCTTCAGACGCAGCAAAAGTCCCTCCAACAGTCGTATTCCAGTTAGCGTCAATCAGGGCTCTCCCCTCCGGGGCAGCACTCCTGCTGCAGAGTTGCGAACCCCCTACGGAGGCTGGGAGAACCCTCAGAGGCACAAAAAAAAAAAAAAAAAAAAAAAATAAAAAAACCGTGCCTCCATAAACCCGCAATGGGGGACTCCCCCTTCCGGTGCAGCAGAGCCGCAGCTCCCTTCGGATGCAGCGGGAGTCCCTCCAACAGTCGCGTCTCTTTGCCTTCTCAGCATCGGACTAGGGCTTCTCTTCCGGTGCAGCAGACCCACAGCTCCCTTCGGTCGCAGTGTGAACCCCCCATCTGAGTTATGTTGCATGCTTAACGATGGCTAGGGATCTCCCTCCCGATGGGGTACAGCCGCTGGCTCCCTTCGGTTGCATTAGGAGCCCTTCATCCGACGCGCCAAACCGCGGCTCGAATCTCATTGCCTATTCAGCATCTGACGGGGCTCTCCCTTCTGGTGCAGCAGACCCACGGCTCCCTTCGGTCGCAGTGTGAACCCACCGTCCGAGTTATGTTGCATACTCTATGGCGGCCAGGGATCTCCCTCCCGATGGGATACAGTCGCTGGCTCCCTTCAGTCGCAGTGAGAGCCCTCCATCAGATGCAACAAACCGCGCCTCGTACTCCGCCGCAAGAGGGACTCTCCCTTCCGGTGCAGCAGAGCCGCAGCTCCCTTCGGAGGCAGCAAGAGTCCCTCATTTCTTGATATCCGGCATCGTGGTCCTCCCATAAGCGGCACGGAGGGCTCGCTGGTAAGACGTTGCGAGCCGCAGCTCTCGTCGAACACTGCACGGCTCTCCCGGTCGCTCTGCATTTTCTTCCCAACACGCATATTTTGGGGGGCAACTAAATTTTAGCTCTCTGGCTGCTGTCCTATGGCTTTAAGCTTCTTTTGGGGAGTTATTTGGGTTCGGGCTATGCTCCGGGCCCGGACCCCTCCCCCAGGACCGCACGCCAAAATATGCCTACTATTTGCCTTCAGATTAGATGTAAGGGTGAACTCGTGAAATGTGGTTTTATTAACAAAGTTCGGGAGAAGCACGATCAGATAATCATCCAATTTGGCACAGGTGCATCTCGTTTAGCTAATCATCTTAAATAGCACGCAAGCGTATATATATCCAGTCTTCCTACCTCCTGTCCCACGACAGTTTTTCGGCAACCCTCCTCCACCCCAACTCCTCACTTCTAATCTATTTATCCCAAATTAGGGATAGGGGGAGTTATTTGGGTTCGGGCTATGCTCCGGGCCCGGACCCCTCCCCCAGGACAGCACGCCAAAATATGCCTACTATTTGCCTTCAGATTAGATGTAAGGGTGAACTCGTGAAGTGAATATTCGTGTAAACAGCACACTGCAATGAGGTCAAGTGTTACAAGTATATATATCTCATAAAAGGAACACAGAGAGCCGATTATTTGCGACTAAATTGTGAATGTAAATTTTAAACTGTAAATGTTATGGGACTTGGCAACATGATCATTTCTACAATCTAGCACCACACTGCTGCCAAATACTGCATGTTTTCTTGCCGATCAAAACATCTGGCACTAATATCATATTTGTTAAAATAGCTGCAGCAAACAGACTTAACTGTATTCTAAATAGAATGAGCATTTAAAGGATTAATTCACGAATGTTAATGTGAATAAAGACGCTTCAGTTTCATTCATCAAGGCACAGGCGTCTTGGATGGGAGTGTGGTGTGTTACTGTACAGAATGGCAACAGCTGTGGTTTTCATTGTTTGTTTGCCACACTCTCTTTCCTCCTGTAATGTAGTGGTCAGGTACAGCAGAAGTTGGAGCTAGGTCAGAGATCAGAGAGCTGGCTTTCAGAGAGGGTCAGTAAGAGTAACTAGTTTGTGCTGACAGGCAGCTGGCAAAGACCATGCTGAGAAATGATCAATGGCTAGTGCAAATGTAACATATTCACTACATTTACATAACTACACTGATTTTACTGTACTATAATATACTACTGTCCAAAAGTTTTGGGTAACTTTTCACAACAGGGATGCATTACATTTATCAAAAGTAACAGTAAAGACATTTATAATGATACAAAAATCAGTTTTAAATAAATGCTGTTCTTTTGAACTTTCCACACAAAAATAAACAGCATAAATGTATTCAACGTTGTAATATACAATGTTTCTTGAGCATCAAATCAACATATAAGAAAGATTTCTGAAAGATAATGTGACACTGAAAACTAATGGCTGCTGAATATTCAGCTCTGACATTACAGGAACAAAATACATAGCTCACCAGCTCAAAGTGTTTATACTGTAGCTCTTACACACCAATAACTACATACAAAAAAAAACACAATAAAAGCACCATATAAGTATGCAATACACTGAAGCCGTACAATACCTTTGCATGTTAAACAGACCATAATTCCAGTAATTATTCTCTTACTGACTTATACAAAGTAAAAACACAATTTGTCTATGTGAACTATTCCTTGAAATATCTGAGGGAAGTTTAGGGAATCCCTGCAACCCTCGACACTCTTTATGAATCTGATAAGATAAATGACGCAGACAAAAAGGGGAAGCAAATCCTTGACATACTCTCACTGTCTGAACTGCTAGTAAGGGTCTCTCTCTCCTTCAGCCTGAGTGTTTACTATCGATTATAATAGATGCTTCCAGACCTCTGAGAGAAGGGGATACGTCCTGGTGCACTCAAACATCTACTTAGTTCCCTTTAAAACTCCTAAAAAACCCTTAGAAGCTAAACTAGGTGGTTATCAATGTTGTAAAACACATAACAGATGGTTCTGATAATCTTTAAGGAAATTACCGTGATAATTAAAGCTTGTGGTGTTTTGCATGACAGGTGCTGGTCAGGTCTTTCATGTGTGAAATATAGACTATAAAACAAGACATGAGAGAGTTTGTGTGATGTCACAACACTGTTACGATGCACATCTAATTTAATGCAATCAATGCAGCATAAAAATAAACTAACAATAGAAATGCATTTAACCTAGAAATGCTGAATGAACATTAATATTTCATTAAATTTTTTATATTCATATATAGGGTTAGATACACTGCTATGGGTGTGATATTGAGTTATACAACAGTTCGACAGCACGAGTGTATAGGAAACATCAACAGATTGTCTTTAAAAATATATATATATTGTGCGAACTACTTCCTTCCGCCAAGGATTCAAAACTTAAGCCAACACATCACTGAGGCATGAAAAGTCCCTAGGACAGCATACAGTGCTCTCTGACCCTGTGTGGTGGTCTTCGATACAGAGGGGTTCAAAAGTGAAAGTTTCGTGACATTCAGCCAAGTATGTTGACCCATACTCAGAATTTGTGCTCTGCATTTAACCCATCCAATGTGCACACACAGAGCAGTGAACACACACACACACTGTGAACACCCAGATCAGTGCAGAGCAGTGGGCAGCCCGGGGAGCAGTTGGGGGTTCGGTGCCTTGCTTAAGGGCACCTAAGTAGTGGTACAGTAAGAACTGTACATGCACTCCCCTCACCTACAATTCCTGCCAGCCCGAGACTCGAACTTACAACCTTTCGATTGCCAGTCCGACTCTCTAACAATTAGGCCACGACTTTCCCACATCTAGAAAAGTCTAGATGTGGCTCATCATGACCGCTGCTGCTGTGAAGATGTTTTCGTGTGATGGCAGCTGGAGAATCGAAACTCTCCCGGAGAAATAACAACACAATCTGACTGAGGAAGCAGCATTATGAGGGTCTTGACCCAGAGCTGGAGAATGCTGTGGGCTTGAAATGGTGACAGAAAATTAGCACCAATCTTCTTAGGACAGCCTTCACTAAACAGGTTTTTTTTCCTTATACTGAAAATAATGTCTATTTCACTTTCTAAGTATATTATAGTATAATTATCATATATTTTCCCTATAAAATGTTGGGGTCTTTTGGATATATAAAAAAGGGGTCTTTTGGATATATAAAAAAGTAATTGAACAATTTCATGTGTCTTCCTATATTTATAATATATTAATTCTGCAAAATAAATAAATAAAAATAAATCTTTATAAAGGCATATACCTTGCAATTTTGAAAGTTGTGTACATGCGCCTTTTCGTGGTAAATTCAGCTTCGTGCCACAATGTCAATACAGCATTACACTAGCTAAAATCCAGCTCTTTTGTAACTATAGAAACAAGGACACAGTCAGACAGAGGTCTGAAAGATCGAGCGGCTGTTGCTGCTGCGGTGACTGCAGCGGTCGGTGAAGGGAGTGAGGCAGAGGGAGTTTATCTCTGCTCTTTTGGGAAAATAACAGCCTCAAGGTAGACCGCGCCGAACAGGAAGGGTGTCGTCAAGATCCGAGCGCAGCTGCTGCCGCTGAGCAGCGTCTGTTCCCTCAGACTTTGATGTGTGGGCACACTGCGCTCTGTGCCACTAGATAAACACTCTGGGAGCGAGGAATTGTTTGTGTTACGCATAGCTCCGTAATGACATGAAGCCTGTGAGAAAGTCAGCTGCCGCCGACAGCACCGCGGGAAGCACGTGCGTAGATAATTGATGAGTGATGTCACTGATGAGTCATAGGTGGCACCTTAATGACCTAAATAATGTTAATGTTAACTTTTTAAATGTAACATTGCTTCTTTTTTTACAATTTGTATAGTGAAAAAAGATAGGAAAAAAATATTTTAGCAGAATACCCCCCCCCCCCCCCACTAATGTCACTTTGGTAACTTACACTCTAAAAATGCTTGGTTAAATACAACCCAGCACTGGATAAAACAAACAAACCCAGCAATTGGGTTGTTTTTGACCCAGAGGTTGGGTTGCTGCCCAGAAAGTTGGGTTAAATTTTAAACCCAATTGCTGGGATTGTCCATATTTAACCCAGCATTTTTAGTGTATTGTAGCTTTGATTTCAAGATTTAAAAAAAAAATGAGAAAGATAAGACAAGACAAAGATAAGATAAAACTTATTCGTGCAAGTCTACGAAAATTCGAAATTGCAACAATCTCAGAATTTTGAGATAAAACAGAATTGCAAGAAATAAACTTGCAGTGTTTTAAAGAAAAGTCTGAATTGTATGTAAACTCAGAATTCAAAGAAAAAAAGTCAGAATTGCAAGATGAAAACATGGAATTGTGAGAAAGAAAGTCAGAATTCTGACTTTATATCTCGCAATACTGAATAAAGGCTGAATTGTGAAAGATACTCAGATATAAACTTTTACTTGCTCTTCCTCTGAAGTGATGTTTTTTTCTGCCAATGTCACTTATTTATGGAAGCTTTGATAAAGAAAAATTAAAAAGGTAATTGTGTTACGCATTGTTTGTGTTACAAGGAACTGTTTATGTAATGCATAGCTTCATAATGACATGAAGCCTGTGAGAAAGTCATCTGCCGTCAACAGCCCCGCAGGATGTCAGGCAGAATTCTGAGTTTATATCTCACAGTTCTGAGAAAATAAAAGTCTGAATTGTGAAAAAAAAAAAGTTATTTCAGGATGGAAACAGGCTTCCATATAGGGCCATGCATGGGCTATTGGCTAAAATTAATCAAAAAGCTTGTGTACCTGACTTCATTCTTGCTTTTCATGATCAAATCAATTTTCAATTGGTAAAATAAAGCCTTTCCCTACATTTTATTCCCCTGCATGCTGTTTTACTTGAAATTACAGTTGCTGTTGCTGAAAACACCAATTCATGTTGACTTTAACCTCTTAAGGATTTGTCTAATTTTATTATTTATTTATTTTTGTTTTAAGTGTTCTCAGTTCTCTTGTAAACACTTTAACTGTGTTTAAATCCATTCCGCAGATTTTCCAAAGTCACCACAGAAAACCCCAGTATATTCCCATTTGGGCCTAATGTTAAAAAAGCTGATACAGAAAATAAACTTTTACAATTGTTCGGGATAGGGTAATGTCATTTAACTTCATATTTTCAAGACTTTCCTGTAAGTCACTGGTGTTGGAAAGCATCCCTGTTGTCGTCTCCAACACTCCATAAAACATTACATTCACCTTGGGAATACTGCTGTGGAGAAAGACTTGTGGCATTGAATGGGAGGGAGGCAGACATTCTTCAAGGGTCTAAAAGTCTGTGAGACACTATTTCTCATGGGTCCTGTTGACTCATGAAGCATCAACAGAGGGCAGAGTGTGTGTGGCCTTAAATCAATGCTTAGCATTTGAAACACAGAGTCTGTCTGACAGAAAACAAGTGACTGGTCTAGTGCTAGAAAAGCACTACATGATCATATGGAAATAACCATATGAGTTGGCCTACAGTTCCATATGCTGTATTATAAGAGATTGAGGGTTGCCGGTTGTTTGGCTTCATCCCTCTTTGGTAATCAGTGGTCAGTTTAGGCCACTGGCTTTTTGAATAGGCCCTTGGGACACTAAAAAGCAATTAGGAACAAGTCAGTTTGCTCTGTCAGTTTTGAATACTCTTCAAGTTTATTTTAGTGGCACTTTGCACAAAAAGAGAACAAAATACAACTTGAGATCCTTTAACTCTTATTATTACTTTTTAAATGTTCATTGAAAGTCCTTGAATCTTTTAGAAAATGTTTATCAATCTCATGCTGGTAGTAGATATATATAAATCACACCCCTTTAAAATAAATCACATGTTGTTGCTTTGCAGCCTGAAAATGGACACAGTTTTTATTTTATTCGGCTGTATATGCTCAGTGCAACTTATAACATCAAAGTAAAAAGATAGAACACCAACATGCAAAATTTTTTATAAATAAATAAAAACCAAAATTGCTGAGAAAAAGGATCACCCCCTGTGTGAGTATTTTGTTGAACTTACTTTTGCTTTAATTAGTCTGTTGGGATTTGTCTCTACTAACTTTGCACATCTAAACTTTGCAATATTTGCCCACTCTTTGCAGTGCTCAAGTTTTTTTTTTTTATTGTGACTGTTTGTGGACTGCAGTTTTCCAGTCATTCCACATATTTTCAATGAAATTTAAGTCTGGGCTCTGACTGGGCCATGTAAGAACATTCCCATTTTTATTATTTTACCACTGTGTGCTCACTTTTGCTGTGAGCTTTGGATCACTGTCATGTTGGAAGGTAAACCTTCTTCCTATTGACAACTTATTGGCAGAAGGCAGCAGACTTTCCTCCAGAATTTGACTGTATTTGCCCCAGATGCAGAGAATCACCCTTGTAAAAGGACATTACCACCGAATGCTTTACGTTAGGAATGATGTTATGTGGATGGTGAGCATGTTGGATTTCTGCCAGAAATGTCATTTGGTGTTGAGGCCAAATAATTACATTGTAGTCTAATCTGCCTCAGAATCTTCAAGGTGCGTTTTGGCAAAGCTCAGTCATGACTGCATGTGGCCTTTCTTGAGGAGTGGCCTTTTTCTTGCAACCCTCCTATACAAGCCACATTTGAGGAGAATTTATGATATTGTTGTCACATGCACACAATGACCACTCTTTGGCATAAATTCCTAGAGTTGCTGTAGGCCTCTTGGTCGCCTCTCTGACCAGTTTCCTCCTGCTCTTTCATCCAGTTTGGAGTGACGTCCTGATCCAGGGAGGGTCTGTGTTGTATTAAATACCATCATCTGACTTGTGCCAGTCCACAACTTTATCCTGGAGATGATAGCTGGTTGTTTGCTTCAGTTGCAGTACCAAGCATTGAAATGCTCCTGGAAAGCTATTTTCCCGCTGAGCTGTTCAAAATGACCAAAGCTGAAAGTCAACTGGCTTTGTGTGCCATTGAGAAGGTGTTTAGCTACTCCTGATTGAGGTTACAAGTAACTTTTAAGAGGGGGGTGATCCTTTTTCCAACTCAGTGATTCTGTATATATATATATATATATATATATATATATATATATATAGATAGATATAGATATATATAGATATAGATATATATATTGATTTACATTTAACTTCATTTTAAATCACAAACTTTATAAGTCACATAAATGTCATCGTAAGACTTTCATTGTTTTTCTGGTCAACATTTACTTTAAAAAAAGCTGAGATGTATAATTGTGTTTTAACAAGAACCATACTTCACTCATTAATCGTGGTCAGCTTTCCAAAGAGATCAGTGTATCAATGTCAGTATCAATGTCCTTCAACACAATGTCTATTTTTTTGCGGAAAACAAGCTTTTCAGAGCCAGACCTCTCTTCCTCTGGCACTCTCCATTGTCATTTTCACTCTCTGGCTTGTGACACTTTTGCGGTCCACTGAGAAGACAATGGTTTTTTTGAGCCATTGTTTGGATCTATTTAAAAAGCGAGAGACTCGTGAGAGGCAAACAAGCTCTCAGGTCCCATAGGTATTGGTGTAACCAGCGTTTCCAAAGACGTTAGTGTGCCATAAACCACACTAATTAGGCTTTGGTAATTGGAAATAATGGAATATTGTATTTGTTTTGACTAGTCATCATGAGTTCCCCTTTATTTTGTGGTATTGCATGGAACCAAGAACATGTAGCACTGGGAAACTGTTGAAGAATATAAAATGTATTGTTTTGTTTTTATAATCAGCAGACAGATCATACTGCACACATTGCTATGAGACTCAGCTGGCAAAGCTTTTTTTTTTTTATTTGGGGGGATTTAAACTGTGTATTGTGCATAGTTGAAAATGTGATATGTCAGATTTGGTTATAATGACTTAAAATCGACGCAGACAGCGATCCCTGCACAGGAATGGTTTCACAAGCCAGTGATTTGTTATTTTAATGAAATCAGAATTATTCATTACAAATTATCATTGCAATAGGGCTTTTGGCTAGCTGTTTGCCATTTCCATATTTAAATTGGCGATTTAAACATTAATCTTATTGACAATGCATGACAGTAGTGTGTAATTCGGTGACATTTGATGAAGAAAAGCTAGATTATTTGAGTTCATGGACTACATCGCTTTCTTTCAAGCACGTGCAAAACCCAGGCCCACTTGTAGAATGAGAGAGGGTGGTTCATTTTCATGCACAATGGGCCGAACCCGTCAGCGCAGTGCTAAATTATGCAAAATCAACCAGCTACTTACACGACTCTGCTCTTTATTTGCATGACCTCGGCATGTTAGAGCATGCATTGTAACTGCAACCCCACACGTTCCAGAGATGCAAGCAGTGGGGTGCGGAGGCAGAGTCTTAGCTTTTGCGCATTCCTGTGAGGAATGCAGGGGGTGTGGGAAAGACCTTGAGGTTGGATCAGCTGATTCATCCTAATGTTTAATTCCCGGTACAGTTTCCATTTGTGCTGGGGGTCCGGCTCTATCGCACAGAGTTCAGCTCCATCAGAGTATACACTGTGGCTGTTGTGACTTCTAAATTGCTTTGATTGTGTTGGTTCAAATGCTTGTAGCATCCTAAATAAAATGGCCTTTGTATGTTTTCAAAATTTCAAAGACTTGCCGAAAGATATAGCAGGACCACCGCCACACTACTCAAAGCGAGTCATTGGGGCCTGAGAAAAAAGCCAGAACAAGTGAGAAGACTTGACTGATCTCTATTTCTTTTAAGGGATTGAATAATGAATGGCTTTTTTCTGTGCTTGTAAACAAGCCATATGGAGAAGACAAAGTGCAATACTATAAATCATTTTGTGCACATATATATTTTTGCTAAATGTTTATTAGGTTTTTAGCGTTGACTGTAGAATCTTTTGAAATAAGCAATCTTACATTATACATTAATTAGTAAAAGAGTGTGTGACAGTGGAAATTAGAGTGTTTCAGTGACGCACAAGAATAAGCTGGGAGTTTGCTGCTCAAATGACTGTGAGAATCGTGTGGAGGCTAAGAATGTAATTATGTGATCCGTGAAAGAGAATGCATGTGGTGGGCCAGTGATGACTTACTAGTCATTTAACAATAATCGTTTTACTGCAACAGCTAAAAGATTAGTCAGACAGCACTCCAAACAACACCCAAAAAAATCCTGCCTAGATTTCACAGAAGTTTCCACAAACTGTTCTAATAAAAAATAAGATAAAAGATAGTTTTTTTTTTTAAATCCACATATTTCAGATAAAGTTTGCCATAAAACATCTTAATGATCAACAATAAAATAAGAATGTATATTTCATCACTGGGATACTATCATAGTTTTTATTAATATTTTGAATCAGACTTCATTTTTATATTTTACATTTAGTTTAAGTTTTAGTAATTTTGTTGTTTATAATCATTTTTATATCAGTTTTAGTTATTTTAGTATATCAAGTTAAATCAAATTAGAATGAAAATATTTATAGATAAATATTTATTATCAATATTTCTAGATTTAGGCTAAATGCATGGATTTAGTGGCATTGCGATTTGGTGAAAAAGCAGTAATAGTTTGTGAAAACGTGATCAAATTTAATTACAAAACACATTGTTATTGTTTTATTTGCTAAAATGGACAGAACTGTCCATTTTGCACTTGCAATTATTTGTATTTATTTATTTTTAAAATCTGACTAAAAACTAAATATTTGTATATTCTATAATCTGGATGTTTAAACCAGTCGCATATTAACTAACAGTGAATAAATTATTTTTAACCACAAAGCTCACTAAATGTAAACTGCACTTACCACAAAGCCCCCAGTCACTCTGGTGGTTTGCGCGTAACTAGTGATCACATGACCGTGGAGCAGGTGAGCATATGCTCCCACCACCTGTTTAATATTTAACAGTGGGAACGAGGACTTTGAGGAAGCCCCATGGCATCTGCAGGCTCTGTGTTTCTGTGGTAACATGATTGTTGGTGCTTGTTCGAAGGCACAAGGCGACACGTCCAACACAACACAATTAGGCTGGCTGGCATCAGAGGAGCGAGCTAATGCTGATTATAATTACGTGTCGATCTCATCGCCTCCTCCTCCGTCAACAGGCTCGTTTAAAAACAGATATCCATTAGGATTGTTTTCACACAGAATGCCCGATCGAGACTGCAGTGATGATGTTGCACTGGACATTTTGTTTGAACACAAAGACAGTCATATGCTATTTATTTATTTATTTTGTAATTAATTTATATAAATTATAATTATAACTAATTATTTATATTAAATATACATTTCTGCATCAATGTTTAATAAAATACTGATGTAAAAACACACAAAACAAACTATTTCCATTTTCTTTAAAAACAATATAATGTTTTTTTTTTCTTTTTCTTTTTTTTAATCAGGGCATGTTGAAGGTTTGAACTATAACCTACCACCTGGAACAAAAATCATTCTGTAATGACTAATTTGTAGTAAAATATAATGAAATTATTTTATGCAAGACATACATATAATAACAAAGCTTTTTGAATAAATGTATTTTTATATATGTATTTTATATACAAATTAAATTTAAAGGTAATTTATAAAATACAATTTTAAATATAAAATGTATCAAAAAATGGTACATTTTGTATCGTATTGTTCATGTGTTTGTTACAGAGAAAAATTTACATGCAAATGAAACATTATAAATACATATTATTAAATAAATATATTTTTTTATACATTGATACATTATTAAAATAAGAATATATAATAAAATAAGAATATATATATCGATCAGCCTGTTTTAATCGAATAAATGTTAATGTGTCATTGTGTCGTGGCTTTACTTTGAGGGGCACATCATTATTAACTCGTAACCTACCCATAAACTAAAATCTGCTCATGGCTTGTTGTTGCATTATTTTGACATGACTTTACTTGAGAGGGCCCATAATAATGAATTCATTATTAACTAAACATACACTTATCATAATGAATTAACTGTTTACTACTTACTAAACTCAGCACATGATTTATTTTATACTTTCTATGAAAATCACATGTACTAACACAATGAGTATTGAGCCCGATTGAGAGATGTGGTGTGTCAGAGATCGGCGGTACAGGATCATCACGGCCTTCGACTGAATGGAAAGTGAACTACTGACACTCAGCAATTGTTCTGATATTAGTTTCTAGTTTGGTCATTTCTTAAGGAATCATTCTACAAATATTATTTGTGGGTTTTGAGTTATTTATTTTTTAAGCTGTATATAAGTCACAGTAGGGTGATTTTTTAAAGGGAAGGAGAACAACACATGTACATGATTATTCATGTACCCTTATTGTAAATTGGTACCATTAATTTGAAGAAGTTAGTTTTACATTCTATAACAACAAATCATCAGTCCCACAGAAGCAAAAACATACTCAGACATTTCAGTGCCTTACGTCTGTAATTATCAACAATTTTCCAGCTTCCCAAATTCTCTGTACGGTACTTTAGCAAAACAAGCATCTTATATAGCTGTCTGAAATTGTATTTTTTTCCAAACCACGGATGAAATGAGTTTGCAACTTTATGGTTCTTCTGCCTACACTTCACCTTAAAAAGCCTTCATGAGTGGTGAGTGTGACATGCTTTCATGACATGCCTTCCCTGTAATTGTGAGCCAAGTGCCCAACCAGAGAAAAAAACAGCAGCTCTTGGCAGGTTAAAAGGCGTTGGGAGTAAGTACCTGTGGACACAAGAAGCTACCAGAACTGGAGAAAGCTAGTGTGAGGCCTTCAGGGCACCACTGCTTTGAACCGGGATCCTGCCCACACCAGAACTTCCTTCATTGAGAGCTCGGGCTCTGCCAATTTGGCATCCTCCATTACTCACACTGCCAGTGAAATGGATTCTGGCACTGCATATGTGCCACCTGGAGCTAGCCCTCTTCTCACCCATGCACGATGCTGTCAAACCAGTCTACTGTCACAAGCAGTGGTGCGTGCTTTTCAAAGAGTTGGAAGCAGATGTTAACTCAAATGGGAAAACGTTTTTGTTTAAAATTATAATGAGGTTTTTGTTGCCTTGAGAGATTCAGATCACAAGATGCGTAAAAAGAGTGCATTTTGGCCTCAACTTTATGTAACTTTCCAGGGATTTACAAGGGTTTGATATTGCATTTATTCCAGTTTAAAAGACTAGTTCATCCAAAATTGAAAATATGCTTCAAATTTATTCCCCATCAGGCCATCCAAGATGTAGATGCTTTTTCTTCAACAGAACTGAGAAATTTAGCGTTACTTCACTTGCTCGCCAATTCTTCTGTACTGAATGGGCGTCATCAGAATGAGAGTCCAAACAGCTGATAAAAACTTCACAATAATCCACAAGTAATCCACAGGAGTCCAGTTCTTCAATGAATGTCTTATGAATAGAAAAGTTGTGTATTTGTAATAAACAAATCCATCAAGATGTTTTTAATTTTATTCAGAGGCAACAGTTTAAAGTTAACATTGTGCCATTTTTATCAGCTGTTTGGACTTTAATTTTGATGGCACCCATTCACTGCAGAGGATCCAATGGTGAGCAAGTGATGTTCTGATAAAGAGTCAAACTCATCTACACCTTGGGTAGCCCGAGGGTGAGTACATTTTCAGCAAATCTTCATTTTTTCAACTATTTCTTTGACAGCCATGAGATCAAAATAAAATATGTATTGTGGAGCTTTGAATTGATGGTCTACAGAAGAATGATAACGTTAATGGGTAGACATGCAGAATATCCTCCAGTCACAGTTCCTGGGTCTGGGAAAGTATCCCCTATGAAAGAAGACCTTCAGAAATCATATCTCTCTGATTCCCATCACATCTAAAATAAGAAGCATGAGAAGTGGCGGATATTAGCGACTTTCATCTTTTTGAACAATACTGAATCTCTGTATGGGAGACAGGCTTCATGCCTTAATTGAATTACCATCCTGCCATCGGTCTGTGGGATACTGGGTGTGCCATACTATGATGATCCAGACAGAGGCCAACTTCTCGAACCATTTTCCCATGTCTCAGCGCAAGTGAATTGGCTCTCAGTCCTCAATGTTTTCCCCCTTAGTAATCAGATTTTTTTTCTGGTCAAGTTGAATGTGTTGAAGGATTGAGTATTTTGATGAAGTTACTTAACATGTTGTATTTTCTGACCAGACATCCCACTGAGAGAAGCCCCTTCTCCCCAAACATACGAAAGGCTACTAGTAAGACTAAATGTTTGTGCTGGGATTATAGGCCCTTGACAAGTAGAAAGCATAAAAACCATAGCAGTCATTTCCTAAACGGTCTTAAGAGCTCAGGTCTTGCAGGCCAGCGTGTCTGGTTGCTGGGCATTCAATGAGTTTCAAAAAAATAGCCAGATTAATCTACCGTCGACACATTTTGGCTGGACACTTATCTTCTATCAGAAAAGTGCTGGGTCTTTTCCTATGCAGGTTGACCAGATGAAATAATACTGGAGTGCTGTAGAGATTTTGTTTGGGGTGGGAGGAACAAATGCCTCTGATTCTATACACAGTCACACTTACCAGCTGGAATCTCATGCACATCTGATGCAGATATGATATATCTTAGTTATTCGATGCATTTGGAGTGTTTGGATGCTTGAACTTTATGGAATGCGTTCTTACAACAATGTGGCAAATGTTTAGGCACTTAAAAGAAAAGTGTGAGCTGTCAAACAAATATGACTGCCTACGTACATACGACAAGGACTTTGAACATAATATCATAAATATTACATCACTTACAAAATAAAAAAGCATTAAAATAAAATATAAATTAAATAATGATTACAAAAAATAGATATGGGGCAATAAGAGGGCAACAAAATCTTTATTCTTCTGTCTTAGAAAATAATTTAATTATAACAATAATAATAATTGTTTTATAATATCAACATTAATATGCATATTAATGACATTTTATATAAAATTTAATATTCAATAAATTACATTAATACATTAAAATAAGTAAAATAAAAATGATATATGAAATTATATGTATATATTAATAATATTAATAATTATTATTACATGTATTTAAACTGTAGTGTTTCTTCATGACGTCACTTACAGTAAAAAGCCCTTGCCTACTCAGCATAACAGTAATGAAGCATAAAATCTCCCTACATATACTTGCACAGTATTTTTAGACCATAAAGTCAGTCCAGACTTTCAATAAATACATACAGCAACTTGCAATGGAGCATTAATGCAAAGGACAACAAACCCGGTTTGGATGATTTTTTCCTTCAGGTTTACCTACATATTCAACCCACATCTCACATTGCCAAAAGTCATTCAACACAAAGATGATGCTCAAATGTTTTAAATGAAAACGATTTACTCATCTCCGGATTATTTCAAAGACTTAATCACACACAATGCAAACATTGAGAAATCCTTGTGGCTTAGTGTGTCAACTCCTCTGGAGAGCTAGGGATAATTGTATGTGGTCTTATGAAAGAGAGTTATTCATTATACAAACCAATAGGAAAAGTGGTGGGAGGTTATGTCATGTTTTTTGCCTAATGAAAATCATCACAGCAGTGGTAGTTTGGAAAGACAAATAAAAGATAACATATGGTTAATGCCAGAAATATCACAGTGGATATTTTGTTATTATTTGTTAACTCATCATTGTCTTCATTTGGATGCTGTAAGATATATAATGTGAAACATAACAGACAGTGAGATACAGATTAAAATAAGGTAATTACTGCTTCTGATACCCATGTGTTTATTTCTGTAGACTTTGTTTGTGTTCTTTGAACATATTGTTTGTGGACATGAACAAGACTTGATTTAGGAAAGGCATGGAACAGAACACTTCCAACAAAACAAGAAAACTAATAAGTCAAAGCCGAATACATATTTATTTATTTTTTTTAACTGATTTTCAGCTATTCATTTAAAGGGATAGTTCATTAAAAAAATATAGTCATAATTTACTTACACCCCCATGCTGTCCCAAACCTGTATGACTTTCTTTATACAAAATAAGATATTTTGAAGAATGTTTATAACCATACATTTGCTGGTATAGTCACTGGCTTTCATTGAAAGTTGGTAAATATCACACACACACACACACACACACACACACACACACACACACACACACACACACACATTTGAACACATGTTGTTGAAATAAAAAATGCACTGCTTTAATGTGCTTTAAACACATGGAGTAGATATCAAGGCAGCTCACTAATCTCTGTCTATGAAGGATTTTTTTCACCCATTTTTGCTTTGATACTTCTCTTTAACACACACACACAGACACACAAGTGGTCAAACACTCTAAAGTTCTCATCTCTGTGATGTTCACACACTCACTATCTCTGTGAAGTCCTTCTCTCTCACACACAGCGCTCTGTGTGCTTTCCTGCCGCACGGGACAAAACCTCTCTCTTTCTGTGTCACACGCAAGCTCTCCCTTTCTTTAATCTATCCAAACACCTCCTCCAAACACACTCCTCAGCACGTACACACTCCACAGGCCTCCCTCAGAGCTTGTACTCATCTCATCTCTGAACTGCATGAAAATAAGTTTGAAGGTTAGTAAGTGGGGGAGATGGGAAAGGTGAACACAGGATGGACAGACATGAGACGAGAGGAACTTGAGCTGTGAGTGGCTAGAGAGAACTCTATCTCTCCATCCTCTCTCAGGGTTGTTCTCATGGCTCTTTTGCCAGGGAGGGAGAGGAGCATCGCTGACTTCCTCGGCCCCAGTGCTACAATCACAGAGAGCTTTTTGTGATGGAAGCCCACGCTTGTCACTTGCATTCGATCCTCCTGGACACACTGCAGTGGCAGCCTACTGGGGTCGCCCCCAGGGCGCTGATCAGGTGACCTTCCTACCGCATTCACAATTTCAGTAGCAGGAACAACAGCATGTCTCTAGAGACAGGCACACATATTTAACACACACACATCTTCCCTTTGTGGATTTCGACTACGTTCGCACTTACATTAAAGCACACTCACGCATGCACATGCTTACACACACTCCTCTTTCCCAAAGGTACACATTGTTCACTTCCCAAGCCTCATTAATTTAGTAAATACAGAAAGTTACAAATATAAACTATGAACTATGTTCAAATAGTTTCTTTAACTTGTGTTCAAAAGTTACTTCACTGCTGTTTGTAAACATGATTTCTGAATTTAATGACTCCATTTTCACATGGTGTTTAAAAATAGCATTAAAGCAGCAATGAAAGCAATTCCCAGCCGTGCACACCTTCTATATCCAGGCATCTTATGAGGAGCCATTATGTGCGTTGGAATTACCTTCAATTTGGCTGATTTGACCATCTGGGAATCCCACTATCTGGATTGACTTCCTTCCATTCAACTTTGTTCTTGACTTCTATTCTTTGAAATTCTCCCATGTCCAGTGTGAATAAGTTACATGGAGGCACTATGTCTTGGCTGGGGAAATGGGGGTTAAGGAGGGTCTTCCCCGGCCAATGAGCTTTCGTGATAGACCCTGTCTGGTTACAGGAGATTATAGATTATATGTGGATATTGTTCGATGAGATTAGATGCTATAATTGATATCTTATTGGTGAATGTCCATATTTCTGGAAGTGATAAATACTACTGGTTCTGGATGAGAGCACCTGAAATGCATAGTTCCACCATTTTGAACAGTTTAAGAAACTTAACCATAAACACAGTTGCTATATTGAACACCGATGCCAGAAAAATCCACTGCTGCAAAGTGCAATGAACCCTGATGTCTGCAGTGCATTAAATTATATCCTTGGCCTTTTTGTCTCTATATCTATTATTAAAATATCATAAAAATCTGATTTAGAAAATGTACAGGGAAAATGCTGGAAATAATAGTTCGATTTTGGAGTACAGGAAAAGCTCCCACTAAAACAGTTTTTAAATGTTTAAATATGCCACAATTACAAAAAACAACATGCACACAAAACTTTACAGTTTATTACTGTTCATGTTTCTTAATTACAGTGCAACTGTAAGCAAAGTCACTGGGTTCAGATTCACGAGTGTTTAAGGGTGTTTAGGGGCCAGCACAATGAGTCTGTGCTGCAGTGTGCTCACAGCCCTTCCCAGTGTTGTGCTGGGCGATCCCCTCACCGATAAACAGTGCCCTCTCCACCCTTACACGTCAATATCAAGATCTGGAACCACTGCCACTTTAGTACCATTCCCACATTGGGCCAATGTGTACGCATGCAACACACTCACACACTCCTCTTCCACATCCTTGGGTTCAACAAGCCCTTAAGAAATCCAAGAGAAGTTAAAGTGACAGGCGTGTCTGGTTAAAGCAATGTAACAGTATAAAAAAACACTCTGAGTAAAATTTTTGGGGTTTGTGTGCTTAGTTGATATAGATTGATGGTTTGGAATGAAATTTCAGTGAGGTTTTCATGTTGTTTGCTCATACTACCCTCCACTAATTAACGTTTGATTAATGACCGGCAGTGAGTTACTGCTAAAGCTAAAAATCAAGCCCCTTATAATGAAGGTCAATGGGGTTCAGTGTTGTTTAGGACCCCACTGACTTTTATTGTATGGACAACAATATCTACATGATTTTTTTTTCATATCACTCCATTTTTTAAAAAGATTATTGAATTATTTGAATAGAAAACTCAAAAGAACAGCATTTATTTAAAATATAAATCTTTTGTAACATTAGTCACTGTCACTTTTGTTCAGTGTAATGCACCCATGCAATATAAAAGTACTAATTCCTTTAAAAAAAAAAAAAAAACTTTTGAACGGTTACTTTAAAATCTTTCACAGCTAAGACAGCTAAAGACATTTTGTATTAAAAAAGGTTTGATGTTTGAGAGATTTGACTGAACTTCTTGCCAAATAAGTGGTCTGCAATCAAATAAACATTACAATGTGGAAAAAAAGCTTTCAAGGAAACCAGAAAAGCTTTAAAATAACTTTAAAATAAAGGTCTAAACATGAGAAAGACCAATAAGGGAGAGTGGCCAAAGCCAGAGAAACATCCTTATTAAACATCCTGGTGAAAAACGTGAATCTCTTTACTTAAACCAATGATTTAATGCTGTCAATATCAGTGGAGAAGTCAGTCTGGGGGAAAAAAAGTGTCACCCTTTCATGAAAAATGGATAGGTGTTGGAAAAGGCGAGGGCGAGCCGCAGGGGAAAGGCTGCATCTGGTCACTAATGAGCCGCTCACAAGCAGCGACGTTCTCATCAGCTCTGTTTGTTTTTATAGGCCTCTCTGTGTCCTCTCCATAATTGTTTTGCTTGGTAGGCCCTACCGTCGTTCTCAGGCTCTCGGCCCCTTGTTTATCAAGTGACTGGTCTGTTGTTTTTGTGCCTCACATTCATGGGGCTAAATATAATATGTCCTTCCTTCTTGCCTAGTCGCTTGTATCGTGACAGACAGTGGTTGTCAGCTACATCGGTAAGGAGAGATAGATTGCCGGTGTTTCCCATTGCTTTAACCTCCTCTGGTGGTGATCCAATAAATGCAATAATATCAGGATGTAGAACAAACATTCTCTAAAATGCAAGTGCATGGAAAAGATGCAGTGTTTTTAGATGTCTATGGATTAATAGGTCTGAAGTTACCAAATTAACTTCCTGAACTCTGGATGTTATGGGAAGGTTTTTTATGCTTTTTGACAAAGTTGGTTTAAAAATATATATTTTTTTTCATTTATTTAATAAAATAAAATAAAATAAAATACATTGTGAAGGACTGGCCATCTGTCCACGTACAATTATGTAAAAAAACAACTTGAACATTTTTGGCCAAACTGCTAAACAGCTCCATTAGTGTTACTGAAAAGTGTGGGTGAACAAATAATGACAGAATACATTTTTATTTTAGAGAAGTATTCATTTTCCTCTAATATCGAAGTCAATTACGATATATATATATATATATATATATATATATATATATATATATATATATATATATATATATATATATATATATATATATATATATATATATATATTATATATTAGCAAAGTGTTAATTTTTCATTCTTTAATTTGTGAATGTAAATTTTTTGACTATAAGTTCCATTTGAATAAATACATGTAAACGTGAGGGAGTAATGAAACTTTGAGATCTTGTCTTCAAAGTTTAAGCTTCTTTCTGATCTCATCAACAGATATTAACCGAGGTTGTCTGTTTTTACAGTTTGCAAAAACAACCACATGACTTGGATCAGTAATCCCTCTTATTGTAGACATGTTGTGACTTTCACTGCCATAATTCCTGATCGGTGATCCCTAAATGCTAATATTACCTCTGTGCTTTTTGGACCTTTATTAAAGTCCAGCACAATTCTGTCCAAGGTAAAATGCTCTAAACATTCGACCAGCTTAGGGATAAAAGTTGTCCCCCCCCAAACACCCTTTTGAATATCCTTTCATGCAACCAGCGCGGGGGGGTTTGGACTCTGATCCACACTCCTTTTTTACAAGTACTACCGCTCAAACATGACAGCAGGCCAGCACTTCAGAAAACTGAATCAAAGGTATGTTCAATAGGTCCTACCCATCACATGCTCTTTGGCTAAATCATCATGACCTGAGATTTCAACCACTCTGCCACACTCTTTCCCAGGCTTTTCTCCTTGTGCATGCTCTGGTAACAGCCAAACCGCCAGCCAGAACGAACCCCCAGCCTCTTACTTTTTCTCTTCAAACATTTCCTAACCAGACTCGTTCTATGAAAATACATAACCGATGCTGTCCCCGAGAGAAAAGAGGGATAGAAAGAGCAAAAAAGAGACTTCACAGATGTTGTGTTATGCAATGGAAGTGGGGCAGTCGCTGTGCAGACAGTGGCACTCTGTGTGAGAGAGCGTGGGGCACGGCGGGGCGGCGTAGTGCTGGTGTTGCACTGGGAACAGGATGATCTTCTCTCGCCCAGCCCCTTATCCCTCACATGGGAGAAGTGGGTCAGCTTTGGTGGCCGAGGTACAGTTACATTTGAGTGCCTCCACTGAATGAGCTCTTCTCCCTTGATTACAGGAAAAGGTTTCAAAACAATTTATCAGAAGTGTTACAAAAGATGAAATGAGAAGCTGAAGGGACATCTTTAGGCCTTCAGTAAGTTATCTGGTAACAGGAGCTGATATGAGATTATTTGTTGTTCTCATTCATGTTCTTGGAAAATTATGACAATTCTACATGTTCATGTCCTCTAACCTAAATATATGCTTCAAGACTGCTGATAATTAATGCTAATTAATAGATATGATAGATGGATAGATAGATAGATAGATAGATAGATAGATAGATAGATAGATAGATAGATAGATAGATAGATAGATAGATAGATAGATAATGAAAAGAGTTCACACATGGTAATACTAAGAGCCACATGAAAATGAATTAAAACTATTTTTTTCTTGGTTTATACATTATTGACGAGTTTACTTAAATTATGGTTGCTCTTTTAGATGTCATTGCTGGGGTTAAATTTCAGAGCCAAAATGATGGCATTTCAACATGGTTGTCATCAAAGAGGATGTAGTGTTACTGCGTTTAAAGTACGTCAATAATCGATTCCATGGCCGCCAAAGGCTTCACCTCTACTTTAACAAGAAGTGAGTAGAGCACAGGCACAGACCTCTCACTGTGTGTCACCGCCGCAGCCTCTCACAGGCTCTAAATCAAAGCTCAGGAGCCATGAATGACAATGTCCCTTTCTTCAGGCTCTTCCCTGTGAGGAAGAAAGGCCTGCAAGCCCCCAATGTGCTCCCTGAGAGGGAACAGCGTGGCCTCCCCCCATTCCCTCCCCGCCGCTCAACTCAGTTTATGGCCGGCTGTGGTTGCTCACTTCAAGGTAGTGTTCTTTTGAACAGAGACTTTGCTGGAGCTCGTGTTACACCTGCCCCCGCTCTAACCTCTCCTCATTCACACGGCCCTCCGGGACAAGGCCCTTTTCTGTGTCTGCCTGCCCCGCCGCACAAAGCACCCACAAGCCATCACTGCCAGTGCTATTTGTTAGCCACCATCACCCCAGCACTGTCCACTCACACAATGCGTGACTGTGGTGTAAAGGCCCCCCTTCCAGATCCATTACCCATTGCCATAGAGATCTAAGCAAAAGAAGGATGCATGCTTTTTATATATAAATGTATACTTTGTAAGTCGTATATGCATTTGCTGAATTAATACAATAAAAACAGCAATATTTTCAAGTATTCTTATAATTTTAAATAAAAGTTTCCTATTTCATATGTCATATGATCCTTCACAAAAACATTCTAATATGCTCAAGATATTTTCTTTTCACAGTTGTAAACAGTTGTGCTGCTTTGTGGAAACACTGTATATTAAAAACAAGCTCAGAAGAACAGCATCTATCTGCAATAGATTTTACTTCTGATCAATTTAATTGCAGAATGATTAGTTAATTTCTTTAAAAATATGTAAAATAAAATATAATACTGACCTATAATACTGACCCGCAACTTTGGAATGGTACTGCATATGGTAATCTGCATATTTTAAATATTTCATCACAATTACAATGCATCATTAGCAGTTTTCCCAAGTTATTTGTTTAAATTATTACTTCTCATACATGTTATTGTTAAAAATATTTGTCTATAGTTTGATGTTTTTTAAAAATAAATTGCTCCAAAAAAAAAAAAGGTACCGTCTATACATTTTTACACCTGCCTGCATAAATTAATATCACATTACAGTTCAACAAGGTGATTATTACACAACAAAGAAGAGCGATTAATACATGAATGTCATCAAGTCTTATTTGGATTTTTAGAAATCACAATATTGGCTTAGGAATAGATCACACAAAAATGAAAATTTGCTGAAAATGTAGTCACCCTCAGGCCATCAAAAATGTAGATGAAGTTTATTCTTCATATCAACATTTTTGGAGAAATGTAACAATATCATGTAGGTATAGAGGACTCATACTTTAACAAGAAGCATTTTAAGTTAAAGATGTCTTGATGGATTTGTTTATTACGCTTCACAAGACATTAGTTGATAGACTGGAGTGGTGTGGATTATTGTGATGTTTATATCAGCTGTTTGGACTCTCATTCTGACAGCACCCATTCACTGCAGTGGATTCATTGGTGAACGAGTGATGTAATGCAAAATATCTCCAAATCTGTTCCAACGAAGAAACTCATCTACATCTCGGATGGCCTGAGGGTGAGTACATTTTCAGCAAATTTCCATTTTTGGTTGAACTATTCCTCAAACAAGTTGTTTACGTGACACACAGATAATTGGTTTATGGCCAAAATCGAATTAAAATGTAAATATTCTTGTGCATGTAGAAGAATTCAGTGGCCAACTCCTACACAATTCTGAATTGTAAATGTTTGGCAAGTCACTCTCACTTGACTATCAAGCAGTATATGTTCAGGGTTGTGGAGGTTCGGTACTGTGTAAACAAAGCGTGTCAGAATCTAATCTCAAACACAGACAAGACAGCACTGAGCAAAGAAGGCCTGTTAAAGTATCAGCGGGGTGCCGAGAGCAGATCTGCCGTCGTCCCCGACACACCCCTGTGAGTGATGCTCTGAAGACCCCACGTGCCCTCTGTAAACATCCCCCTGCACCACAGACGGGACAGCACCGCATTCTCACGAGAAACTGTCGTGTCCCACTGTCCACATCCGGGGCAGTTCACACAACTTCCAGAGAGCTGCAAAATCCCCAAAAAGAGTTCCCAGAGCATTTTTAGCTTCACTTTCTAATATTAGACCTTCTCTGGTCAACGGAGATGAAAGGTCGGTGGAACACTTGAAATGTATTACAACCGAACAGTTAAATATAGAGGAAGAGACAGTTAGGGAGATGAGCGGCCAGCAGCCAGTGTCTTTCTGCAGTCAGCTGTGGGCCTGTTTTCTGCTGCCAGAAGAAGAGAGGAAGGAACACTCTGTTTCCTGTAAATAAAGAGCGGAGTGCAGCAATCATTGTTTTGACAACGGAAGCATCTTTTTCTGACACTCGTCACATCTACGTGTGAAAAGAAGCGTTCCCTACTGGCCCAGGGGTCAATCAGAACCATTCACAAGTTGAAATGTAGATCTCTACGTCAGGTGAAGTTGTAAACAACACTGGAGTTTCTTGCCTCAAAGGGACGAGGCGGTTCAAATTACATCCATGAAGGCACTTTTAGAAACATGTCCGATCTTGATTTTATTTTAAAAGTGATCTAAAACCCAATCCCAGTTTTAGAGTTTAAATACGTGTAATAATAAAAATCACATCAAACTTCCAGAAGGAATCACAAAAACAAAACAAAACAAATCCTGAAAAAGTACATTTTACATTTTTTTAAAAAGAAGAATTTAATGCTTCCATTTTGCAAGATTACATTGTATTACATTAATCAACTGACGTTAAAGTCATTTATAATAACAAAAGATTTATATGTTAAATAAAAAAATCCTAAAAAAATTATAATAGTTTTTACAAACGTATTAAGCACAACTGTTTAAGAATAAAAATTCAGCTAAAAATCTCAGGATTTATAAATATATTGAAATAGAAAACACACACACACACACACACATATATATATATATATATATATATATATATATATAAACTTTAGCATGATTTTGAGAATTTATAATTATATTTATTGAATAAATAATCTAAATTTAGTTTGTCATTTAGTGTGACACAATACGCATTTCCTAACACTGAACTGTATTTTTACATTAATTTTCATGTTAAGCAGACAAAATTACTAAATGCATCTTATGTTTTCAACTGTATGAGCTAATCAAATAATTTAAAATCCTATTTCATTAAAGCTGATAGTATCCCACAATGTGCAAAATATCCCCAGTCAGTACATCCTTCCTGGTGGATGTTCAAGAAGTGATAACCAGAACACCCATGAGCAGGATGTATTGTCTACACCCTCTACAAATAGAGAGTACCTCCAGGAAACGGTGTCATGAGAAAAAGCGATGACTTAGGTAGGGGGAAGATGAACATCACAGAATAAAAGCTATATCTGTCACTACAAACACACACCCAAAAAAAGATCTGCATGAGGAAGAGACTCGTATCCTGTAAATAATGAGTCAGCTGCCTCACATACAACACTGTCTGAGGACCCTCATTTGCATTTTATCACTGTAGAATGAAATTGAAAATGATTGTGGTTAAATCTTAAATCATATACGGAACCACAAAGCTCATCATTTAAGGCCTGCATTTCCTGTATTAACCTTGAATCGATTTTGTTTTGTAGTCTGTGAGGAATGAGCACATGGTGAAGAATCCCACTCACTTACTTTAAGGAAACATTGTAGACAAAGTGTATGTCAAGGCCAAAACAACTGAGGGAAGAATGATTACTATTATTATTATATTTTTTTGAACATTTACTAAGAATCACAAGATGATTAAAATTTGAGAAGTACATTTCAATCTATTATAACAAATATTCTATTTTTGTCAGTTATATTTAAAATTTACATTTAGAGTAGAAGTGAGAACCATGCTAAATTATGGTATTATTCCATAACAGATGGTATCAAATGGTAATAGTGGTACTCTGAAATATACCATTCTAGTGGTTGAGAATTCATGGTATTTACATGTTAAATCTGTAAATGCAAAGGTACATGCAATGTATGTATTTTTCAAGAACCAGTTAATTTAATGTATAAAATTCATTTTATTTCATTTTATTAATAAATAATCAAAAAATCTATTCAAAAGAAAAAAAAAGTATTGTGGTACTGCTTTATATTTAGATGTAGAAATATTTTCTTACTTGAATTATTTATAAACTTAGATATAACTGTACTAAAATTGTGTATACGCCTTTTGTGTAATTCTGTAGGCCTAATACATGCCTGTAACTCATTCTCAATCTCTAATCATTGCCTCTCTCTCAAGTACTATGTAAATACATATGCATATTTTCTATACAGCCGTATATATACAATAAAGCATAAATAATACTCAAATCTGTACATACATTTTCTATTCCAGATTGATACACATTATTATTCTTGTTAAGTCTTGTTAAGTATGTATGCATGTATGTACCAAGAGCTTTTCTAAAAAATAAAAAATAAAAACACAACAAATTCCTTACTTGGCGAAAAAATATATTCTGATACTACTTGAGTAGTAAGACTCAATCGACTCGCTTGTATTCTTTCACCATCTAGTGGCGGTTGCATGTCATTACAAAACCCGGCAATTTTACTCCTGGGGGCTGTGATTTACATCCAGGTCGAGGACGACGGTGTCTTATTGGTTGGTGTTAGGAAACTGACAACATGTTGCAGTTCATGAAACTAGTTGGGCAGCTAAAAGTGATTGATATTCGTATTAAAAATATCAATGATTTGCAGGTTAACCTATATTAACGCTTGCTTGTGTAACAGCGCGTACCAGGTACAGGATGGGTGTACAGAAATATCAAACAGCCTGAGAGTGTGTCTGATCATATGTACAGAATGTCCATGATGGCCTTAACCATACAGGACGTCACTGACTCTGTCAATAAAGAGAGGTTTGTATGAGGCGTCTTAAATTATCTCATTTATGCGGTTCACACTTATTATTCACACTTGTGCAGCTCATTTGGACTAATTCATAGTTGTGTGGCTCATTAGGATTAATTCACACTTGTTCTGTTCATTTAGATCCACGTTTGTGCGGTTCATTAGGATTCATTCACACTTGTTCGAATTCATTAAGAGACATTAAAGGGGGGGTGAAATGCTCGTTTTCACTCAATATCCTGTTAATCTCGAGTACCTATAGAGTAGTACTGCATTCTTTATAAATCTAAAAAGTCTTTAGTTTTATTATATTCATAAGATAAAGATAGTCTGTACCGATTTTCCCCGAAAAAACACGACCGACTGGAGGCGTGACGTGTGGGCGGAGCTAAAGAATCACGAGTGCCAGTAGGCTTTTGCGTTCAGAGCGTTTGGAAGCTGTGACACCGTGAGGAAAAAACCATCATCCAAAACAAACCATGTATATGGCTAACAGTCAGATTCAGCGTATATTTATGATCCAGAATCAGATCCCGAGGCTGAAACTGAACGAGAGCAGCAGCAGCAACGACTCGCTCCGAGCGGGGCTCGAACCCGGGTCTCCGATGGGAGGCGGACGCACTAACAAGGAGGCAGAGATATTTTAAGCAGTTTTACTCACCGCCTGTGGTTCCAACACACGATCGTGACCCGTTTTCGTTGGGATTGCATCATCCTTAAGAAATACACCATACCGAAATCCGTCGTCAAACTGGGCCTTGTTTCTAAAACAAGCATCTTCAAAATGCAGGGAACAAACACTTGCACAACTCCGTTGATGCTCTGTAAAAATAAACTCCATCCACTGGTTCCTTAATGCTGTTTTTTCTTTGGTAATCTGTGCAGGGTTGTCTTGCCCTGGCAACCAAAAACACACTCCTTTTGTGACATTACGCGAAGCTCTCGCTCTGATCAGTGATTGTCTGTGCTCAGCCTCTCTCTGCTCTGCTATATGGGAGCGCGCGCTCTTCCGGGAGAAGTGCCCGTAGGACCCATATAAGGAAATTCCGCTCCATCTAACGTCACACAGAGTCATACTCGAAAAAAACTTTCCAAAACTTGTGACAAACCGGAAGGAGTATTTTTGGAACAGAAATACTCCTTCAAATGTACAACTTAATTTTTGAAACTTTGTCCATGTTTAGCATGGGAATCCAACTCAGTGTAAACAGTGTAAAAAAACTCAGTATGCATGAAGTAGCATTTCACCCCTCCCTGTAACACGTATGAAGTTAATTTAGTTTCATACTTGCTCGTTCGATTAATGAACATCCAGTCGTTCATTCATGTACACTGCAAGTCATCAAATCACCTTCTAGTCGGTCAGTTAATTGTCTTAAAACCCCATTGGGGCTTATACTAAAATTCTTGAACGCAGCTTTCTAGAACAATTATTATTTAATTTTCTAGAATTATTATTTAATAAACATTTATTGTAAAGAAAAAAAAGAAGAAGCTGTCTCCAAACTGGAGCAGTTCCTTGAGATGCATTCACATTGATCAGCTCTTCTCTTCACAGATGCATGAAGCTGGCTTTAGTTCATGACCTGGCTGAGTGTATTGTGGGAGATATTGCTCCAGCAGACAATGTTAGCAAAGCAGAGAAACACAGAAGGGAAAGGGTATTATGGTTTTAAGCTAATTTTTTTACAAATGAAATATTTAGTTTGTGTACAAATTAAACACTGAGAATCTTTCTCTTCAGGAAGCAATGGTTCACATCACAGGCCTGTTAGATTATGGCTTACGGAAAGAGATTTACAACTTGTGGGAGGTGAGTTGATCAAAACTAAACAACTGGTATAAGTTTTGTGTTCCTTTTTTTGGTTCGGAATGATTGGAATACGTCCCTTTTTTTAGGAGTATGAGACTCAGTCTAGTCCAGAAGCCAAACTGGTGAAGGAGTTGGACCAGCTGGAGTTGATAATACAAGCTCATGAGTATGAAGAGTTAGAGGGGAAACCTGGAAGACTGCTTTGTCAAACCTTTAGTGGAGGTAAATAACTTCTGCATGCAGGAGTTCTTTACCTCCACTGAAGGTTTGACAAACACACATATCCAACAAGCTCAAGATCTGATTACATAAACAATTCTAAGAAGAGATACATACATCCATAAGAAGAATCATTGTTATCATGGCAAAGTAAATTGTATCAAAGTGCTCAACAGTGGCCGTTCAATCCTATAGAGAATTGTGAATTAAATAATTTGAACACCTAGGAATAGTTCACCCAAATATCAGCATTTGCAGAAAATGTACTCACCCTCAGGCAAAAAGAGTCCAAAATGGTTCTTAACAAAACCTGTCAGTGGATTTTAAGGAACGTAAGACGACAACAGGGGATGGACTTATCTTTACTGTTGGGAAGCATTACTATGGATTTTTGCCAGAAGTGCTGGTTTAATGATGGATTTGTTTCTTACAAACACAGTTTTAAAAATTTTATTTTGGGGTGAACTATTTCTATTTTGCAATGAATTGGAGTTTTCATTCTTATAATTACTGAATAGCTTTATATTTTGCCTGTATGTATTTTCTCCTCTGATCATAGGCAGGTTCCATCATCCGGAGGTGTTGGGCCTGGTGAAGAGTCTGAATGAGGAGAGAGCTAGACACATCGCTGCCAGAGGAGATAATGATTCAGAGAAAACCACGGACACAAACTCTCACACACTAGTGACACCATGATCTCAGTTCCTGCTACCTCCACACATCTGTATCTGAGTGTTCACTTTGTCCAGATAAGCTCTTTTAGTATAATCTTATTTCACTGCACAGAAGCATGCATGGTTTGTGGTTGTTTGATATTTGTGTCTTGTTTGTTTGAATGTTCTGCAGGAGTTTTGATAAAAAATAAATAAATACATATTTTTCTATTCAAATTAAATGGAAATACTGTCAGAAGTTGATTTTCTGTTTCTGCTGCATTCCAGTAATAGATGCTTTAATAGAAAACAACATTTTCTTTCAGTTGAAACTGATATTATTTTGTTAAATGCATGAAAATTGCAACGGAAATGTAAATACAATTAATTCTAAAATTATAACAACTTTTAAAATATGTTTGTGTACACATTCGGTTCTGTGAAATTTTGTCTTACAACAGTGACTGACACTGAGAAAGTGAAAAGCAAAGCAGAAACTACAAAAAAGATTCTTTAGAAGCAACTCAAAGGTTATAACTGAGCAGCATCTTTTTTGTGAATTTTTTTTTGCAGAGACTTTGCCACACTTTACTGTTTTAGTGACTAAGGAAGAGTCAAATTAATGTTCATTTTATGGTTTCTGATTACAATTCAGTTCACCTTATTTTCATGACTGATGAGTCTGGACTGTCACTTTGCAAAAAAAAAAAAAAACGTTTAATGACATTAATAATAAACGGCATCTCAACACTGAGAATGACTTTGAAGAAAGATTTTAGCTATAAAATCCTGTTCCTTAAAACAACAATTGACTTCAATGTCAATGTTAAGTAAAGCTGCAACACATTATGTATCAAGAAAAAAAAAAAAAAAACGGATACAATAATTTTTGGCCAGTGACAATTATGGTTTCCAATACATTACATTTAAAATCAGGCATATCAGAAAAGCTAATAAATTGCAGTGAAATGTAAATCCACTTTTTTAAATTAGTTGTTTGCATCTGTTATCAGCAAATATGTGCTGAAGTTATAGGCATGCAGCAAGAATAAAAGCATTAACATTCAGGAAAACAAAGTCTAACATCCATTTTGTTAAACATTCTTTTAAGTACTTCTCTTAGGATTGTATACGCAGCCATTATTTTTGGAAATGTATCAAGCTTTGTTACAGTTAAACAATGTTGAGTTAGTTTAAATAATAAAGTAATGCAGGACTAAATCCAAAGACAGTCTCCTCGAAAAATATACATATTTTGAAAAGAACTTAAAGAATAAACATTCTCCAGTTGGTTGTTTTTCTTCAATGCAAAAGTTAAGAAATATTTTGCACAGACAATGCACCAACAAGTTTTTCACAGTGCTCTCCAAACCATTAAGGGTCATCAATGTTTCACTGGTAGACCATTTAAACCCTTAGCATTCATTGTTCTTGGTCATGTTATTAGTAGGGGTGTCCTGGGAGCTGGCTTGGGCCGCTGAAGACAGGACCTCTTCAAAACTGCCCGCACCTCCAGTTCCTCCAACTTTAGACTGCTAGCAACACAAAACTCTCATGGCATTAGTATGTTGACATTCAGGACAGTGAAGCCGAAAATGACCATGTTAAGCTGTTCAATAATTAACAGCACAGCTACAGTTTGCTTGTTTGACCACTAAGGTTACTCTATGCAAGGCTTACCTTAATGTTTGAAACTGTGCTTTCGACTTTCTCCTCAAAGGACTTGAAACTAGGCGAGTTCCTGTAAAATAAAAATAGTTTAGTTTTATTTACCTAATCTAATCATTAAACCTCATCTGGTCCATTCAACTGCAGTCTTAAAAATCTCTCCAGGATGTTTTAGTATAATGTTAATATAATGATGGTACATGCAGGGATTACCTTTTTTTTTTTTTTTTTAAATGCAACAAAACCACTATTTATTCTAATCTGACATACAGTCAATTTTATATATGTATATTTGATATATGATGTCACATGCATTTTTGTGTTGTTTGTATCCTAGAACATCCTATTTTTGGATGCTTTAAAAAGTTTTTAAATGCAATAGTAGAACAAACATGCAAAGCAAGCTGTCACACACATTTACCTCATTGTAGGCAAGCTCATTGAATGCCGTATAGAATAGCTGTCCCATGAAAGCATGGCCAAGCAAAAGATAGGTTCAATCATTATCATGGAAAAACAAATACATTGCAAATAAGACACATAAAAAGATCATATGTAAGTGTAGCCTGCACCAGTGCATTTCACTACACCTACCAAACGTTTGATCTGATCTGATCTGACAAGAGTATATCAATAGTTATCAAAAAAAAAAAGCGACACATGCTGAAACCAGTCATCTGTTAAACTGCATGTAGTCAGTGTGGGAGACAGTGGGAAAAATGATTGTGACTTTGGCTCAATATGGATTTGAACACGCATTTCTGATTAAAACAAAAGTAAGACCTTCTTATAATGCTACAGCACAGTCTGAAACATTGAAACATTTCAGATCTCATATTATCTAATGAATGTATGGCTCCACAGTTTTTTGTTCTTCTCAGAATTAATGTTAGACTGACAAGCATTGAAATTGTGTGGAGACATTCATATTAGCTGTGCAAATACTTGAATACTTGAGTCCCGTCTTGAAGTCAGATTCAGTTTCAGCACCGTCACTGTTCTCATGTATCATGCAGATGCTAAAAGAAAGCAGCTATTGCTAATCTCTATTCTGGGATCTATGAACACAATATCTTACCCAAGAGAATATGACCTTTGTTGTGCATCAGAGATAAGGAAAGAACACTGTAAATATATATTTTTTTATTATAGGCCATACAACAAAATGTTGGCCATATGAAACATTTAATGTTAACATTTAATAAATTATTTTAATTTTAGAGAATTGTGGTCACAAAAAAAATTTGGACACCTAAAAAGGAAATAGGAAAAATATTAAACCAAATGATTAAATCAAGTGTCCAAATACTTTTTAAGTGTATATATATATATATATATATATATATATATATATATATATATATATATATATATAGCCAATTTGTGACTGGTACAACAGGCTGAACAAAGCACTCAGCGTGCACACACACACACACACACACACACACACACACACACACACACACACACACAATATTTATCATAACTTGAGCATTTTGACACTTTTTGAAGTATTGGTTTTTCACATTAGCTCCATATACAGTATGGACTGTAACCATGCTGTATGCTGTTATAGTTAGTAGACAATAAGTATAAAAGGATAAACATGTTCATTGCAAACATGAGGTAGAAAACTCCCAGACTCATGCAGAGAGATGGTGTCACACACTGGCAATAAAACACACATACCTGCTGGGATACAGTATCTGAAAGCCAAACATGCCGAAGTAAAATAAGGTACTGACGTGTTGGATCTACATACATTTCCAATAATAGTAAAGTCAAAAGCAGTAGTGAGTGCTAAATTAGACCTGGGCATCATGCACAGATTTTGATCATTCTTTATATTTTATAATTGATATATATGTGTGTGTGTATTAGGCATGGGCCGGTATAAGATTTTGACGATATGATAACCTTAAGCAAAAATATCACGGTTTATGTGTTATTTTTAAATGACTTGGGGAAAAAACACTTTTTTCCTCGCTGAGCACAATATATCTTGTTTTTGAGCAACATACAGAATATTTGGAACAGTGATATTTGTTTATTTTTTCTTTGGTTTATTTCTGAAACGTCTGCTGAAATGTGGGCTGTCCTGCAGCTTTTTTTGTGGATGGTTGATTTGCTGCTAGCGCTTATGGGACAGCAAAAATTACTGGGCATCATCAGTATCAAATCCTTTATATATGTATACGTACTTACAGTCTGTGAGTCAGAACAGCCTGCATTGTAGTCTACTCTCAGGAAATAGTCCACTGTAAAATAGACTATATACTTCTGATTATTTGTTTGATCTGTTCTGGAACAGTATTGTAAATACAACTTAACTACTGATTTCTAGCTGTGTCCTCTTTTGGAAGGCCAAACTAAGAAGTTTTGCTTTCACAAGGAAACACACAGTGAGTGACTCCACAACATGGCGCCAGCAGCAACAGCGAGAATAAAAGTTACGCCTTCTTTCTTTGCGTGAACATTTGGGCGGTGTTATGCAAATCTATCGACATTGAGACATAGACATGTGGGGGCGTGTTAGACTGAGCCATTTTAGGACGGCGTGGTTGACTCTAAACTTTTATAAAAAATATCCCCTTCAGTTTGAGACTTTAGTCTTTGCAACTTTACAGATCTTCACTATGCACCAAGAGCTGGTAACACTCCAAAGAGAAAGGAAAAGTTGAAATCACATCATATGATCCCTTTAATAAAATACAATCTAATAGGTAGAAAATTCAATTTATTGTTAGCTTCCTGTTTTTGCTGTATCCCTTCTAGCCATAACCTGTTGCACTGAAACACTGCTTTAATCTGAATTATACAGAGACGAGATGAAAAGAAAATACCATTTGAACAGTGAGTGATCTGCCTGCTACAGTATTTTTCTCTTTGCGTCTGTCTTCAGTGTCTCTGGTTTAGGTTAACGGGAATTTACAGACTTTTTTTTACTTTATTTACTTTATTTACTTATATCAGACTTTATTTATTTACAGACATAAATTACTTTTTGGAAAATGTTTGCATTGCAACATAGTTTGTGCATGTCCCAAACAGAGAAAGCTGCAATAAAACAAAAACGTCTGGTTGTTTATCGATTTTTGAAGTGTGGATCTGTCCACAAAAAATAAAAATGGTATTCAACTTATACCTTGAAACCGGTAATCGGCCCATGCCTAGTATGTATGTATTGTATATATATTATATAATAACAATAAAAAAATTTCAGCAGTCAATCCTTTATCACCCTGCAGTAGATGTGGACACTTCTTTTTTACTGTTCTTCTGAAATGAAAGCATCTCTTGTCACAGAGTGTCTCAACCATCTGGGATCCAGTGAAGAAGAGCTGGTAAATTCTTCATGCCATCACAACCTCTTATTTTTATGCCAGCTGGACATGCCCCAATCTGGCCCACTGAAAGCTGCTTAAATGAGGCTTACGTAACACAAACATGCCACTCAAACAGACTGGCCAAAGTAAATGGCTCAAGATCACTGCCATTTCACTGTGCAACAAACACAGCATATGTACCATGCGTTTGTGGGAGTTCCCTGCAGAAGAGAAACAGAAAAGCAAATGATGGACAGCAGAAACAGGCACATTGAGATTTTACCTTATATCTCCGAATTTCCTGCTGATGGCATTGCCCAGGTTACTGAAGGCTGCTGAGGTCCGCTGTCCTGCCGTAGACAGGGTCTCCGACGTCTTTTTGTATCTGCCAGAACAGAACCAAGAAAACAAAAAACAAAACAAAATGTATACACTTAGACATTCTTATCACAGTTGTCATTAATAAAATATTTCGGACAAATATATATTTATCACACATAAATGTTTCTTCTTTAAAAGTTACACCGTGTCTACACTGAGCACAACTGTAGTCACTCACATCGCATTGTGCCTCAACAGCTAAAGGCTGTCTATACTGGACTTGACAATGTGCCCACTGCTTATCACTGGTACTTTGTGGCAATTACACATAATAATAAAACATAATACACATTTAAATAATGTGGCTGCAAAATGAACTGAAATAAAACTGAAAACCCAATATTGATTAAGGCGATTATCAAATCAAAGCCTGTTTGTGATGTGTACATTCACATTTCTGTGGATAAAAGCATTTACAGCATTTCACTAGCATTCTGCCTAAATAAAAGCTTTAGGATCTGAAAATATATAAATTAAGAATTGCCAGTTCCCGAAGGAGACTTAAGAACAAGAACAAGAACAAATTTAGAACAACTACAGGCCAAATTTTCAGAATTGTAGACATGAAGAATTTCACTTCACTTCACTTTTTCTGTGATCTCGTAGAAAACAGGAAGAAATGCTGCTTCAATACAGAGGATTCAATAAGAGTCTACAAAGGGAACACTATGCACAAATTGCTACCAATACTCTACAGAAAATAACAATTAACAATAACAATGATTACAAGTTGTAAGAATGATTCCTACTCTTTGCTCTTCCCTAAATGTTCTCAAAACCAGTCAACTGAAGTCACAGAAACTTCTAGACCCAAGAACTCTTCATTTGTCAGAACAAAACTCCCATATTTAATAACATTTTGCACACAGTACAGTAGACAAACCTGGATACTGATCAGCACATTTTGATCAGCCAAAAGTCTACAGAAAGCTTTGGTGTGTTCCTTACACAAAGCCATGGTATGACTTAGAAAATCTGGTATATAGTACATTTGGATTACTTCTGTGGTGATATTATGCTGTTTATTTGTCATTTTCCGAGTTGATCACCCATTTACATTTATTAAAAATACAACAAAAATATGTCATACCGTGTTATTTTAGTATAATTTATATGCTACTATACTTTTTTTTAATGATATTTAGAACTAGCTTTTATTCTTATATTTTCAGGTTTGAATTTTAATTTAACTTTTTAGTCATTTTGTTATGTGCTTTCGTAAAAGAAAATATATAATTTGTTTTGTAAACAAACCTTCTTAAATATATTTTAATTTATTGTTTCTAGTTAGTAATTTTAGTTGCAACATTTCTAATTTTCGTTTAGTTTAAGTTGTTCATCTAATGTTTATATTTTATTTCAGCTTCATTTTAATTAACAATTTTTTTTTACTTTTAGTTAACTTTAATAACTCTGGGTCACCTTCAGAAATATATAAAATACATACATACATATATATATATATATATATATATATATATATAAATATTAATAATATATTATATATATGTATATATTATAAATAAATATAAATACAAGTATATACATCCAAAATCTAAAAATTCAGTATCTAAACATTTATTTGGCTGTGAACTAAACCTTGAGTTACTTGTTGTACTTGATTTTTCCTTATCTCCAAGTCAGCAAGGACCACCACTGTTGTCTTCTTAAAAAATGTGCATGATGCATCTGTTGTCACAAGCCAGAATGAAATATGACATTAATCACAAGGTTTAGCAAAGACTACTTACGCAGTGCTGGTCTGCATGTCGTACCAGCTCTTGGAGAAGTTCTGTCGGAGTTCACACAGGGGTGTGATCCCAAGTTTCTGTTTCAGCTCCAAGTGACGCTTTTCTTTGGAGGCCAGGACTTGTTTTAAAGTTGTGATTTCTTCTTCTAACTGACAGAAGGAAAATAGGTTAAGGGCTGATTTTTTTTATATTTAAATAACAGTTATCAGAACAACAGATAATTCAGTTTTAATATGAAGTGTCCACTCTTTTCTTTTTGTCTCATATGCAAACTGTTTCACAGTTAATGCCTTGCTCAGTGGACCATGAAGATCTCAGAGGATAAAGTAACCAAAGAAAAAAATGGGAAGGATTTGATCATACGATTTACAATCATGGGTGTATGTTCTGAGATAATGCAGACCATTTGTGTGGCAACAGCACAGTATATTTCAGTAAATACAGTAAAGTAGACTAGATTGTATTTCAATACTAATTGCTTTAATATTGCTTTATAGTAGTATAATAGTAAATGTCAGTTTAACTCTCATGACAGATAGAAATGGCTCCTTAAGTGAACAGTGGCACATTTTGTTACTATTTAAAAGTAAGTCACAACATGCAAAGAAGAAAATTGCTGAAAATGATGTAGTCTTTAGGTTCACAGAATAACATAGTTACTAAGGATCATCCAGCCCATTTCCTGGTCTAAAACTAAAACACTGGGTTAAATACCTTAGTCAGTTCATTCTCCATTTCTTCTCGCTCCTCTTCTGTGACAGTGTTGTTGAGATCCACCTCTGATACTATGTCCTCATCCACTTCCTTTAAAGGCTCTTTGTCCAATGAACCTGGAAATAAACGTATAAAAATAGCAGAACAATGGAAGTTAAGTTTTTATTCTCAAAAAATCAAGAGTGCAATTTATATACTTAAAGGAAAGGTTTACCCTAATGAAAGTATGGCATATATGCAATGATAATGCTAAAACATACTTTTTTTTTTAAATATGCAAATGTCTTGTTACTATTATAATGTATTCACTCAAAAACTCAAATGTGCTATAAAAGCATTATGTTGAAGAGTCAAAAATACACTCATGATAAATGTGAAAGTAAAACTAAATCTTACAATAGCTAGAAAATGAAAGCTCAAATGATGAAGCACTAATGCACTTAATATGACACCAGTAATATGAGTAAATGTTAAGGTTGTTTTTGTCCACAGGAAAACGAGAGTCACATCTCAGAAGTCTGGTAAGTCATTACACGAGAAACTGATTAGAGTGCTGTGGCATGAAACGCGTGATACACTTTTAGCAGCTAATGTAATCAGCAGGTAGAAGAGCAGAGCTGGGCGGTCTAAGCAAAGAAAAGTGCTCAGGAATGAGATCTCAGATTCATCATTTACACCACACAGCACACAACGGCTTGTACAGAAGATCATATCTATCTTTTTGCAGAGTGCATTGGTTGCTAGAGAACACTGACATGATAGAATCAGAACATTTGTTTTGCAATTAGAGTTTTCTTAATTTGTATTTTGAACTATATTTGCTATTTTCACATAACCCATTTGAATTTCAGGTCAAATTTCATTTTGAATAAGCAATAAAATAGAGCAAATAAATACAAAGTTATATAGCACAATTCACTATAAAATGATGCATCATCAATGTTTCATATATCCACACACACACACACACACACATATATATATATATATATATATATATATATATATATATAAATGTATATCTCAATTGGACCAATATACAATTCTGATTTTCTTATCACATATAAGCATATGTTATTATTTGTGAATTTATTTTTGCATTATTATTATTATTAGTTTGTGAATTCATCTGATGAATTAGTAAATCAGCATATCAAAAAATTTTTACTCAGGGGTGCCCAAAGTCAGTCCTGGAGGACCGGTTTCCTGCAGAGTTTAGGACACCGACCCTCCAGGACTGAGTTTGGGCACCACTGTTTTAACCTCTTAACCGGTTAACTGTCACCCGTCCGCTCTGTGGGACGCCTACATTTACTTCACTATATTACAATTAAATCTAATCTAATCTTGACAAACTATATATCGTTGGAAAGGTCTAAGACTCCCAAATATATATATATATATATATATATATATATATATATATATATATATATATATATATATATATATATATATTATATATTATATATATATATATATATATATTTTTTTTTTTTTTGTATATTTATGTTTTTTGTTAAGAATTATGTAGGAAAAGTAATAGATTAATTTATGACAAGAGTGCACCTTCAAAAATCTACATTATAACTGGAATTTTGACCTTTGTTAAAAAAACAAGACTTCTTTGATGCCTTTTTCTCTATCACATTTTAGAAATCATGATAAATTATATATCAACTGAAACTTAAAATCGCAAAATTCATCCTTTAAAACTCATTTTAAAATCAGACATTGCATTACCATGTAAATGGTACATCAATATCATGTTACAAAATGTTTTCATTCATGAATAATACAAATTTAAGTTTGGATCGTGCACTACAAAGTCAATGTTCAAAAATATGAGTGACAGTTAACAGTTTTATTTTGTTGACATTCTTACTTTGGACAAACAAATTTTAACTATTTCAGCTTTGGTGTAGACATATAAATGTCATTATGATGGTTGAAGATTACCCCTCTGGGTCTGTAAGATGTCAACATTGTTTATGTACTTATAACAACTAGATAGATTGGGGTAGTCCTGCCTAATGGTTAGAGAGTTTGACTCCCAGCCCTAATGTTGTGGGTTCGAGTCTTGGGCCGGCAATACCACGACTGAGGTTCCCTTGAGCATGGCACCAAACCCCCAACTGCTCCCTGGGCGCTGCAGCATGAATGGCTGCCCACTGCTCCGTGTGTGTGTGTGTGTGTGTGTTCACTGCTGTATGTCACGTCACTTTTTTTTCACTGAATAGATTTCTTGATACAGATCACAACTGAAGGTTGGATCTTTGAGCATAACTCAGAAGAAAAGTGACTTTATAAAGGCAAATTAAGTCAGTTCCACAGCCTCACTGTTCAGGTTGCCTAGCAACTTTCTTGATGCCTAGCATCATCCTCCCAATTATCCCATGAATCGGATTCTCTAAATCTATTTAAGGGTGAATAAGAGGAAGTACAGAGGATCATTTTCATGTTAAATCTGTAAAATAATATATTTTCCATTCCATTGCCTTTCTACTGTCTATAACCACTGAGCTAAATCTTTGTTGAAGGTTTATTACTGGAAAAGAGAGCTGTGCAATATTAAAATAGTTCATTCAACAACACCAAGATTAATTGATTTAAGCCAAGATCATTTGGAAAGATAATGTTATGGTACATTTCATAAAGAAAAAAAAAACTATTAGTTTTTAAACTGATTTAAATAATGACAAGGAAAATGCAATCTTTGTAGATAAGCCCTCCAATATTTTCCTCTAAGGTTAGTTGTCTATTTTTGTAATTAATGCATGGACTGATCAGTTTTCTCATCTTTCTCATGTCCATGTGTCTGGGTGGGTGAGCGAGTCAGAATCATCTCATGGTGATCAGGGTGTCATCTGAGTAACTTAGTGTCCCTTCAGGGCAGTGTACACGACAGTTCAGCTTCTTCAAGTTCTCTGGCTATGCATCCAGTTCTCTCAATGTCCTCATTTTCCTTTCCGAACACACAACAGAATCACAAAGAATCACTTCACTGTCCTCAGAGAAAGATTTCAATGTGAGGAGGAGGGGGCATTAATTTAATCAGATGAACAAAACACCTTATTTCTTATCACCCACTGATTGAAATAAAAGACAAAGGCATTCAAACCAAGACCAGAGATATATTTTATATACTGTTTTAATCTTGTGTAAATCTATGTACTGTAAAAAAGTGCTGTTAATTAATCAAACTAATTAATCACAACTAACTCATATTTTTTATATAGTTAATCTGTTAATGCATTCAGTTACCTGTTACCAGTTACCTGGAAATAAAACTAAATAACAGGACTCTGTGTAATTATTAGGTTCAGTATTTTGTGTAAATAACTTTTATATTGTACATTTCTGCAAGTGGTATTAGTCTCAATGACACACACACACACACACACACACACACACACACACACACACATACACACACAAATCTCACACTTGTATCTAAACACTGAACCTTAAACAATCAACAATAATTCTATAAAACAAGATAAATAAACCAATTGCAATATATATATATATAGTTTAATGTTTCATTAACTTTTTATTTGCTTTTGTCATTTTTATTAATATTTTAATATTTTTTATTAATATTTTTTTATTCTATTTAGCTTTCATTTCTTCAGTTTTAGTGCTACTTATTTTAATACATCAAGTTAAAATAGTTTTAGTTTTAATTAACAATAGAAATGCTGGTGCTATCAGGCTAAGTTTGACAGCACTACTAACGAACAAAAAGTCCTAATAAAGTGTGTGTTTTCAGTGACAAATTGAAGAAATCCTAGTTCTTTTTTCACTATACGGTATAACTCCATTTCAATAATGCAAGCATAATCTATTTGGAGCCTGAAATAAAGCAGTATAATTTAAGGGCATGGTTTTAGTGAAGCTTTGCGTAATTTCTGGCTTTGCCGGAGTAATCTGAGGGATTTCTTCTTAGTGATTATCTGACTGGATTTAATTCTGGCTGACTGCTGCACAGAGACGCAAGTATTTAGTGACTGGCAGGAAATTACAAATGGTGACCATGCAAAGTGGGTTGTTTCTGAGACCTACCTGCAAGGAAAATCTCTCTGTCTTCTGTTGTGCAGCAAAATTTAAATAAGGAGAACGTTAGATGATCTGATTCATGAGCTGGTGCACCATGTCCAAACAGATTACAAATTACAAAATAGTAGGCTACCCAAATCTCACAAGAGCATGCTTTATCAGGCAGGCTGCATTCAACAGCACAGAAGTGAAATTAGATGTGCAATATCATACAAAAGCAAAATGTACACAGACATGCGCATCAAACCCATGTTGTCTCATTCAAGAAACCTAAATCATTTAGGTTAATCATTTAGCATGCATTTAAAGCACAAGAAAAGGGCCTGTCAAACAATTAATGTCACAATTCTTGGGTTTAGCAGTGTCCACAAGTTTTGAATGTGCTAAAGTCTGACATGGCTGTCATCTTCCATCTTAAAGCACCTATGTCAAAGAGCTACACACAACTCAGCACCCATCAGCTCAGAAAAGGAAATGGGTGATCGACATGGCTAGGTTGGGTTTATCACATTCAATTTTATTAAATTACACAGCAAGCTCTTACCCCAGTCTACTATTGCTTCAGGAGTCAGTACGCTAGAATACAGCTCTGTGAAGTACGGTTGGCAAAACAAACAAGATATTTAAGTATGATAAAAATGGAACATATATGCATTGACTTTACTGCTTAAAAATATTTAAATAAATGTATTAATAAGGTTAAACTATAACTACATATAAATATATTTTATTGTTTTTCTTTAGTTAAGGAACAGCTAATTCATTGGTACTACCACTCGAACATACAGTATCTGGTCACAAGATTTCAATTATTTTGCTCTGGACAGTCACGTGGAAATAAAATGAGAAGGTCACGTGGTTGTCCAGATCATTGCACTTGAGAGAGAGGGGGGAGGAGCTGCATCCAATTCCTTCAATTGTTTATGTGTTTTGACAATAGTTCCTGTCTGGAAAACTTGATCCCAAGTCTGATTTAAGCTCATGTACATCAATAGAATGAAGCCTAAATTAAATAGAATAGAGGAACATGTACATGTGACTTAAGTAGCCTAATATTTATATTAAAATATTAATATTAGGCTGTTAACTGTCTAATTATCTGTTCTATCAATCATATCTATTTTTCTGGTATGCAAAAATAAAATCAGTATACAATAACTTGCCTCTTCAGTGAAGGTCTAACTTACTCAAGTTATTTGAGGATACACAAGAAAATGAAACCATATTTGCAGATGTATTCAACAACATTTACATGCACAAGTATGTTTACAGAATAATAAGACACGAAAGTGTTTGGAAAGTAAGCTCACCCTGTTGTCTGGGCTCCATATCTGCAGTACTGTGTAAATGCTGGTCCAGTTCACATGAACAGCACCTTTCAGTTCAGAGAAATATCCCGTTCAACAGAAACCGATGCACACAGGCGCCCTCTGCTCTCAAACCCCGCCCATTACCGGAGCCGCTTAAGCCACTAACCAATGGGAACAGTTCTGATTAGTTCTAATTAAATTATACTACATATTATAACCATTGCTATTTAATTCGTCTTTAATTTCAATATAAACCTATCTATAAATATATAAAAGCGATTAAAAACTACAACGGTTGACCGATTCCTAAAGCAGTTTACTTGTTTGACAAACTGTTACTTTTATTCTTCTTCTTCTTCTTCTTCTTCTTCTTCTTCTTCTTCTTCTTCTTCTTCTTCTTCTTCTTTTTATTGCAATTTAGTTTAACTAAGAATTAAAATGAAAATCAAGAGGGAATATGACTCCAAAATGTTAATTCCTTTTAGGTTTTAAAGCAACATTTCATAGTAGTCTAGGCTAATTTATAATCTATAGCCTTAACTGGTCAATTATAAACGAAGCACAGTTCTTAATAAAATCCTGGTAAATTTAACAGCGTAGATATTCTATTTGTTTACAAAGACGTTTGGCACGCCACACCGATGATGTCATGAGTGACGCCATAACCTGAGAGCAGCGAGTTTACAGTCTGTTGTATTATCGTTGCAGTCAACAGCGCCATCTCATGGTGAGACAAGGAAAGACAGGCTGGCCTGAGAACGCAACAGAGATGTTTCATATAGTAAATAAAATAATAATTCAATATAAAAATATCAAATTGTAGAATAGAACAGAATAGAATTTGCTGAAGTATTGGTTTTGGCAAGCTACGTGCGTAAAAGCGTTTAATGATGTGTAACAGAAGCTAATATTTATTGATGTGATTATGGGAGCTTTAAGACAATTATTAAACTTCATTGTTGTAATAAGGAGGGTTAAAACTGTAACGAGTCAACAGCACGCCAAGCGTGGATATACAAACAGAGAATAGATGATCCCACACAATAATGGCACAGTTTAATTAAATGGGTGGTAATCTTTGGCGTGAGACCAACCTATGCATATGCGAGGCAGATCTGTTTTAGAATGTAATCAGGTCATTTTGTTTCTAAGTGGCTTTTATATGGTGGTTTATATGTATGCGTACGTTTATACTGAGTTTACTAAACATAGGTATTTAGGTATTATTTATAATGATGGTAAGACAATGTCACTCGAGTTAAGTTTATTTAACTCCCATTTTTAACCACAAGGTGTCAGACTTGTACAAAATGACCACATAATAATTTTTTTCAAGTAAACTTGTCTTTTTGAAAAACTTAATATAATTAACTGTCGCATGCATTTATTAATATGGTAACATATAATCCATAGCATGTAATCATTTAGCATACACTTCTGAAGCTACTATAAATGAGGTAGCATTAATAATATTTGCACTACCATGTTTCATGAGTAAGAACTACAACATAGCAATGTGAGTCACACTTTTATTGTATTAAAGTGAGAGAGATTGATATTTGTTGTCATTCTTCCGTGGCCTGCACTGCCATTAGAGTTACTGCTGGTTACAGTGATGGAGCAGCAGGGTAGCTGGTGTCAACAGGATGTCAGTCAGTCAGCTGACCTCAGGAAGCACCTCTTCGGCCAGCAGACCCCTAACAAAGCGCTTACACAGGCAGGAAATTGATCTGACTGGAACTTGCATTATCAGAGACTACCAGCAAAGAGGGTCAAAGAAGGAAATCTGAGGAAACCGTCACTCATGTGACACACACAGGTTGTAATCTCTGGATGTAGATTCAAACTTCACAACAGACAATCTGTTTACTCACTTTCATGTAGTTTCAAACCTGTATGACTTTCTTTTTGGTTTAAAATTGAACATAAATAATATTGGATCCCACTGACATCCATTATATGGACAAAAATATATTTTCCACAGAGAAAAAAAAAGTTATTAATGACATGAAGTCTGCATAATTAAATTAACTATATCAAAATGTACTTTAATGTATTTCATTATAAAAGCTAGCCTGCCACTTGGGTGACGTTTCCAAACTTAGCTAGCGTCAGCTGCTAGTTCAGCGGACAGCTACACCCAGACCACATAATGAGATGGACAACAGCTCTCTGGATGTGAAATAGAAGACAATAGTTATTTTATCCCAATGTGTGGTTAGACTTGCATATTTTCTCTTGCTGCACATGCAAATCACAGTAGTACGCTTAGTCCAGCAGTGACGTCTGTCACCACACTTCCTTTATGTAGATGTAGGTCACACAGTTAGTTGCCTGCAACTACAGTAAGATTTTGTTAGTTGAGAAATTAGTTTCTTTATATTTAATCAGGGACAATGCACAAAAAACATTAGTCTAAAAAAGAAGAGATGTCATGTGCCAGGTTATAGCAAAAAATGCTAATTTCCACCTGCAGTCCCTGGACAGATGTTACATTTACAAAAGTTCATAAAATACAGTATTATACATGGAGGCATTACTTCACTCACATCATAAGAACACTCTCCACTTCATGATATACAAAATTATACATGGAAACTTGTCAGGTTTTTCTGGTTTTACTGTATTAGCTAAAATAAACATATTTATAATTAATCATTGTAGCATGGTAGAAGATTAACCTTTTAAAATGGTGGTTGATAAGATATAAGATATATTGTAAGATAAGATATTTTTGAAAGACATCTATGCTCAACAAGGCTGCATTTACTTGACCAAAATGCAGTAAAAACACTATTATTGTGAAAGGATTACAATTTAGAATACATTTTCTATTTTAATACATTTTATAATGTGTTTATTCCTCAGATGTCCTCTCAGTCTTTGGTGTCACATGATCCTACAGAAATCATAATATGCTGATTTGGTGTTTAAAGGTATAGTTCACCCAAAAAAGAAAATTTTATGTTTATCTGCCCCCAGGGCATCTAGGATGCAGGTGACTTTGTTTCTTCAGTAGAACACAAAGAAGATATTTAACTCAAACTGTTGCAGTCTGTCAGTCATATAATGGAAGTGAATGGGAAGCACAGGTTTAGAGTACAAAAAACATAAACAATCAAAACCAAATTAAACACTGCAGCTTGTGATGATACACTGATATGTAAAGACATGAAATGATTGGTCTGTGTAAGAAACTGAACAGTATTTACATAGTTTTTTTTACTTCTGATTCACTGCAAAGTCCAAACTCTCTGTCCTGAGCACGCACTGGCTGTCGAGAACGCGCTCAGGACAGTTGTGGTGAATCAGAGGTAAAAAACAATATAAATACTGTTCAGTTTCTTGTACAGACTGATCGTTTCCTACATCTTGGATGCCCTGAGGGTAAGCAGATAAACATCAAATTTTTATTTTTGGGTGAACTATCCCTTTAAGAAACAATTCTTATTAATGTGCTGCTTAATATTTTATAGAAACAAAGATACTTTTTTTTTTTTTTTTAGAAACCAAAGATTCTTTGATGAATAGAAATTTCAAGAGGACTGCATTTATTTGAAATTAAAACCCCCTTTGTAACATTATAAATGTCTTTATAAATGTCACTTTTGATCAAAGTAATACATCCCTGTTGAATACATTTATTAATTACTTTAAAAAGTGACTAACTATTGACCTTAATTTTTAAATAGTAGTGCATCTGTAGCACAAATTGTGCATCTTGGGAGACATGCTGTAATCTAATACTTAGAGCCCCCCCCTCCCAGATCACTAACCCTGAGTATGAGCAATTATAATAGTGATATTTTACTTAGCAAACACCACTTATTAAAAGCCAAGTGAAACCAAATGTTGGCAGCTTCTTTTAATTCTTACTGAAACATGATAAAGACATATATTTGCTGTCTGCAGGCCTGAATTGACTTTAAATCTGAAAATAAAGTGCAGCAGCAAATGTAACAATAATAATAATTAAAAAAAATACAATGTGCATTTTAAAAATAAAATATAAAAAAATTAAACAAAGGTGTTGTGGAATAGATTCAGACACATTCTACAGTATATTTAGGGAATAAAATATTACAGGTCTTTGGAAATCAATCACAGCAGGTGTGCTCTCAAAATACACAAAGTTCCTTTGAGTAAAGTTCAATCCCACTGGTGAAAGGCACCGTCTCTTGAGTTAAATAAAAAAAAATAAAAAAAACACCACCACCACATTGGCAGTCAAAGCTTTCAGTTTATAATGTTAGCATGTCTAAAACAGCCCAAGGTAACATTCAGATTGATTTTTGTTTCTTCCTTAATATAAGCACAGATAATTCAGTTATCTGCCCTGGAGTGATAATGCAGTGTGTAGCAGATGTGACGAAATTCTCCCTGAGAATAACAGTGGCATTCACTACCGGCCTGAGTTTATCTTCATAACTGATTGTCTTACAAAATCCAATTAATAACCACTTTGAAATGATCACTTATAATCAGAGTTGAATTAGGTGCTATTACATTGATGATTCTGTGTAGGGCATTACCCAAACGAGTGTTAGACAACCTTACAATCTTTCCTGCAATACTTTTCCTTGTGCTTTCTTGGCTTTTCTCCAGACCAGCCTTAGTTTGAATATTAAATGGATAGCTCCAATCAATACAAGCTTTAGGGGTTGCCATTTGTTAAAATTTCTTTGCATGTACCCTAATATACATATTATGGTCAAGGTTATAAAACATGCTACATTATAATTTTTTTTTGTAACAGCTTGAGATTGAAATAAACCCAACATGTTGCAATGGATTACAGTGGATATGAATCTATAACACTGTGCAAAATACAGCAGGGATGCCTATTGGGCTGATAGTCTTGAACGCTGTGCTGCTCAGTAGCTACGTCTCAGTGTGCATTCTGTGCAAAGCTAAAATATACTAGAAATGAATGTCAAAGTTTCCATATTATGGACTTTCAATTTAAATGAACATATATACACTCAAGTAGAAAGCGGTTTGTTCAAGGTGTAAGGCATGCACTATGTCTCCATGTGGGGTTTAAAAATCAGAGACCACACTGCGAATCTGGGACTCAAAATCAACATTATTAATATTCTCAACGATTCTTCATTTCTGATATCAATCTTGTGAACTCCTACATATGATGAGATGTTCTTTGGATTATTCACAAGTCATTTTGGATAAAATGATCAGGATTCGCACAAACAATTTTTTCTTTGTAAATCACATGCACAGATGAATCACTCTCAAAAAGATATTGAATATGCATGAAGAAAGTAAATAAAGTGAATTTTGAATTCATGATGAAAAAAAAACGTGACTGCTAAAATAGACTATTAAAATACGGCTAAATTCATTTCAAGTTTTCATTTAATTTGTTTTCACTCTAATTGTTGTTTTATCAGATCATTTTGAAATGTGTGTGTGTTTGTATATATATATATATATATATATGTGTGTGTGTGTGTGTGCGCGCTAATATAATTTATAATACACAATTCATTCTTACAATGTTTAATATATGTGTGTGTGTTTATAGAGTAAAATTTTATGTAATATATATATATATACATATATAATAAACTTTTTTTGTTATATACAGTATATTAACATTAAAAAATCAAGTTAGGACATCTAAAAAATTTTATCATTACAAATATTATTATAAATAAATAATATAAATAGCATTACCAACGGCAGTGAACCAATTCAAATTTAAATATTACATTTGAGAATTTAAATTCAGGTCAAGTTTACATTTAATTTAATTTGTTTTCCCTCTAACTGTTATGCTGATAATAAAATAAATAATAATACAAATATTTTAGATTTTTCCAACTTAAATCTTATATATATTTTTAATGACCTATGTATTGTACACACAGACACACACATTTTTTTATTATATATATTTACATAAATTTAGTTAGGAAATCCTAAATATTTTCATTGCAAATTATTTTATCAAATAACAACTCCAGTGAACAAATTTACATTTAAATATTAAATTAGAGAAATTCAAAATGCAGTTTCAAAAAGTGGTCTCAGAGTTTTGGACCCCATGGTGTATTTTGTGTCTGGTTTACAGCTTTAGATTTGTCCAAACACAGAGCTAAAACACTTGCATGATACAGTACTGATTTGCATGACCTAGATGACCTCCATGTCTTGGCGTGGAGCTGCGGGTCCCTGTAATTCAGGGCCTTTTGTTTTCCACAGTGCAGTAGACAGAAACGGGTTTTGTTGATCATGCAAATTCCTGCGGATATTGGCACAGCATGAAGGGGAGGGAGGGAGGAATAGCGAGGGGATCAAGAGGGACAGACATTAATTCATCAAGTCACCATCATCATGCACTAAACGCTTACAGATTATAACATCTGATGTACGTCATAAGTAGAATGAAGGACAAAATCATTCACGCTGTTTGGCTCCACTGCATAACACATCCTGCAGGAAATTATTAACCAGTCTGTAATTCCATTCCTAAAAATGAACTGAATTCAAATCAGTTTGGGGGTTATAAATCAAACATCCCAAAAACAGAATCTCCTCAATTAGTCTCTGATCCTGATGCCAAATACGCCATGTGGAGGAAAGGGTCACTGTGCAATTGAGGATATTCACGAGATGCAGCCAACAGGAAAACTGCATATTGTGACTGTTGTATAAGTGGCCAGTGTTCGTTCACTTGGCACCCAGGGCTATTCAGGGTGTGTGTTTGTGTGTCCAGGTCCTGAGCAGGAAGACTGAAGCTGAATCAGCACAGCCAGCGACTCGACCCCTGTGAGCGCTTCCTCCTCCTCTTACAGATGTAGTAGATAGGCAGAGCAAACAAGCCTGCGGAGAGATCAGTCACAAAACAGGACAGCTCGGTCACACAAAACAAGAAACTAATCTAGCCATTCAATCACAGTATAAAGTTATGTGTGCCATCAGTGAGCTTTACGCAAAAAAAAACAAAGATAATATATATATATATAAAACTGAAGCAAATTCCAAGTGACTTAAGATTCATAAATAAAAATGTTTGGTTCAGTATACATGTGTACTGAATGAATACAGTTTAACTAATGCGTGTTCAGAACGTCTGTGGAAGTTGAGCTATTGATATTTAGAAACTGTTTTTGTAAGGTATATTAATTTTTTTGGGAGTGCAATAATTCAGACTAAAAGATAAGTTTTGCTAAAATATTTAGCATCCAGAAGTGGAAGAACAAATCTCTTCTGCCAATTACAACAGAACCATGAACTACAGTATGAAGAGTGTTGCAGCAGTACCGACTGACATCTTATTAAAGAAAAAGATACAGATTGTTCAGTTTGATTTTTAATTAATTATTAAAATTATTTATTTATTTATTTATTTTCAATGGAATAAGTTGTCCCATCTTCAATTTTATTGTCATTATTATAATGATGTTATTTTTACTTTCAGGATCATGAAGTTATTTATTTATTTATTTATTTATGAGTCTGATTACTTTTTTCATTTTGTTTTTCAAACATAAATTTTTTTAATTTCGTGCCATTTTCATTAGTCTCCTTCATGTTCTTATTAGAGATTAAGTGAATCCCATTACTGTTAAAAAAACCATTAAGGTAATATATAAATACATAATGGCAATAAAACTAATATTGCCAAGATGCATATAAATAATTAATTTCTGTAATATAAATATATACATTTCTTGAAAGTAGGCAGTTGAATGAAAGAGATAAATGATACTCAACATCCTAGTCACCCATATTTCCTTTCTTCAGTTTTGAATGCTTAAATACATTGCTGCATTTCACCATTGTATTTTATGTCACAACCACATTTATGTTTTCATTATAAAACTGAGACAGGTGCTTAACTGTCATGAAAATAATGTTAAAAATGTTTTAAAAATAGCTATAAAAAGCAAATATAATGATATAATCTTTTACTCTTTTGAATTTGTGGAATCTGGGATCAAATATATTCCAGACATGTTCCTGACAGGCTTTGTGAGATTCATGAAGTGTTACACAATCCTTACCTATGACCAAAGCCAGAGCTCCAACGACCACCACGAGGACAATGACCACGGGAGCCACCAGCACTTTACTCACTGTGAAACGAGCAAAACAAAACACATTTACAATTCCTATCTACTGCTGGACTAAAGAGAAGATGGAGTGCATTTGTCTTTCTCAACAAGTCAGTCGGTTAATGTGAACCCAGTGATCTCTAGACCAAACACTTGTGTCTGTGATGTATGGATGGTTGGGTATTATACCACAGTTCGTTGCACTAGCCTGAGGACACCACACAAACACTGGCTCACGTAAAGTGTACACAGATATGCAAACTGAAAGAAGATCATGGAGTCGTTCGTATCTCTGTGCTATTACTAACTGGCGTTATCAGGGAGTTGTAAACTAGCATGGTCTGAAATAGTGTAAACTGTTCTTTTAGGGTGCTCTATTTGTGTCAGGACAGTTTGTTTTTGTGATAAAATCTAGAAATGAACATATTTTGTATGCGTAAAGAAGTGCAAGGGTTGTACAGCTATAAACGAACATAAAAATATACATATTTAACTTTGCAGTTATACACAAAATGATACATACACACACCACAGTGTGTTTGTATACTAATGTTCATTGGTGAGCTTGCAATCTAAATGAAGTCAATAAAATAAAGAGATGATACATAAATAATGCAACTTTTTTTGGCCATGTTTGACTCAAAATGATCAGAAAACAGCCCCCCCCCCCATGCATTATTTTAAAGAAAACAAAAAAAATGACAGTTTGTAAAGTCTGTGAGTCTGTCTTCATTGTTGGCTATTGATTTGTTTGTTTTTTTGTTTTTTACAAATGCACAATTTAATAATTATCATTCCTAAATGTAATTGGATTCAAGGGAAAAAGAATCCAGTATAAACACTGATATATATACTGTACAGCAGAATACTTGTATATTGGAAACAAGCAGGTTATGAAACAACTAAGAGCACATTATGATAACAAACGGCAAGAAAACTTAAGATAAGCCAATGTTATGTTTCCAAGGTAACCCCAAATATTCAGAAAAAGCTTAAATAAATCATGTTGTATTCTCTGCTTATGCACACTCACTACAAACAGAGCCTCGGACCAGCCGGCGCAGATGGGGTTTCTCCGGCAGGTAGCGGTACTTGCATCCAAACACACTCAGGTTGGAGGTGTGGTCCCCAAAAAAGCGCAGATGCCTGTACTTCTCCCCGCAACGGTAACAGAAGTTAGTGTTGCACTGTGTGCAGGTCATGTGATCACAGCCCTCCGTTCTCTGAATGTGGATCTGTTGGTATGGAGAACAAATAATTTGGCAATGAGTAATCAAATCACAATGATTTTCACTTGTTTTTAAAATGTCTAGTTAGATCTGTGAACTAGTGGGGCAGATTTTCAGCGACTGACATGTTCAATTAGTGAAAGCTTAGAGCTCACAAAATGATAATTCACAATGATTACACTGCGATTATTCCAACAAACAATGCACTTCTCAGTATTATGGGTTGAGAAACTTCTTCAGAAAGGGAAGATCTTAGCTAAGCCTTCGGGTATCTGGCTCAGGTATGTGCACTATGCTAAAAACTTGTGTTACGATGGGTCTTCCAAAGCATCATGACTGCACATGTCTGGAGGGAAAACAGCAACGCCTTGTAGAACTCGCTGATCTCTTGAAATTGTTTCAGTGCAGAGAAAATGATCTTGTGTGGACTTTCATTCAGGATCACTGTGCCCAGACCCCAGTATTATGACGTCTTATGACTGGAATGCTGTTTTTCCCAAGACCGTAATTAAAGTTAGACAGGAGGAAAGGAAGAGAAAACAGACAATAAACACAATCCTTCCTCACTATCTCAGACGGGAACATTCAGTTTTTACAATGACTGACTCTGTTTATCTGAACTAAGTAACTCCTATTAATTTTAACTAGGCCATATTTTACATTGCATTTTATTAATCCCCTGAGGGCTTGTAAAGTGTCTTGAAACTGTGACAGATGAGTTTTCAAACCTTCTCTCAGACTAAAATTAAACAATACTTTACAATAAGCTTCTAATGACATTAAGCAATGCAATAGTTAACATAACAAAACTGTTTTCAAGTTGTATAAATAAACATTAAACATTAATTGATGAATTATATATGTATAATATTTAACTTGTGTTAACAAACTGAACTTTATTGTAAAGTATTACCAAGACTATATATAAATGAGTTTATATGTAAATGTGGGAGGGCATAAATGAATATACTCATGGTTGTGATGTCAATACCATACCAAATGTGGTATCATGAACATCTGTGTACAGTAGTACTGTAGTACGTTTCCATGTCAAAGAAAATGAACAAAAATCCAGTTTTCAGTATATGTACAGAGCATTTTAGGAAAGCATGTTCATTACCTTGCAGAATGGACACTTCTGAGCGTTCCTCTGGCCATGTTCGATGACGCTGGCCCAGTGACGCAACAGTTTGTCTCCTCTCCTGTAGTCTCGACATTTCAGGCCTTCATGCCAGGGTGCATGGCATTTGAAACACCAGACAAACTGACACTTTGTGCACTGAATCTACGGGGAATATTTGAAGAGACAGACAGACAGTTTGCTTACTCAAGAAAGCCTTTTGGCAAAGAAAGTCACTCTGATTCAGAGTTAAGACAAATAATTCCACATAGTAATGTTCTTAACTACAGAATGGGCAACATGTGAAAAAGCACACCTTATACTTATGTTCACTCTTGGTGGACGTCTGTTGGCTACGACCCTTCAGGGAGGTAAACAGGCTGCACTGGGGACATGGTTTCGTGCTGGAGTCCAGTCTGCTCAGCTCCAAGAAGTACTTGTATTTTGCCAGCTCTTCACTGGACAGGTGCGAAATCACCAAACTATCCTCCAAGAAACCACTGCATTCTGTGATGGGACACACCAAGTGTGCCCGACCCACGTGAACCTTAAAAGAAACATGCAATCAGCCAAATCCATTGAAAACCGCTCCATTAATGCAGTGGTAAACCTTCACGACTCTATGAGCAGTTAAATATGTAAACCACCCTGTTTGAGAGCAGTTAACCGTACAGTGAGTATGATTTCGTGTTCTTGGAAATAGTGGCTTTTAATCAGTGATTAGAGGAAGTCCAAACGATCTGTGTACACAAGCAAGTCAAACAGCCACTGTACAAGCAGCATTGTACATGAGGTACTTCCAAGTCAACAAGCAACGTCACCTTATCAAACAATCACTGAAGTACGGTAATACGTGATTGAAGAGGGCTAACCCTAGGGGCTAGTTTGCACAGGCTGAACGTGGTATGATTCGTTGATAAATGGATCTGTGTTGAATGAGCTTTCCTAGTTTCCTAGAGGGAGTTAGGTGATCTCATGGATCAGTGAGATCCATTTCATTCTCATTGTTCACATAACAGGGCTTTGGTGTAGTCCTACAGCTGCGGGACTATGACAATCAGCACCTCCCCTGTGAGAGGATTACATCCTGCTTCTGGTTCCCCACCCATCTTCCTTCATCTCCCCTCTGGGACGACTGGATTACTAAGCATTTCCATTGTGAGAACTAATCTACACTCCACCCTCTTATTTTTGTGCTGGGATTTCAAGCAACAGCATTTAAGGGACATTATCTGAGGTGACAAGAAAAGAGTTTGGTCAAGAGAAAACTGTAAAACCGGGCAAGTCTTGGGTAGTTACGAATCAGCTGGAATAAAATCTGCCATGACATCTGGAAGCAAGGCATTCTGGACTAAAATAGACCAGACTGAATTCCATCTGTCAATGCATGATGATGTGAGCACCAAGAAAGGATGACAAAAATGAACCCACACAGTTACGTCCACTATGAAAATGTCCATCCCTAAAATATGGAAATGGCTTGATAACAATAACCCCAATCTGAGGAAGCTCTTGAGATAAGGTTAATCCTGTAACAGTGTCACAGAGCAAGAGTAACTTTTAGAGATGAGTCACAGTAATTGACTAGCCATACAGCAGCAGTCAAACATTTTTTTAATTGAATTGTCCTAATCCAATCTTTTGGTGAAATGACAACCTTCTCTCTGTGGTGACGTATATGTCAGACTTATCCAATCATCAATTTATTTTGTCAATAATAATGTACAGTATGTCACAATATGGAAGAAAAGATGTCGCTATTTCCATTACATTGTGACTTTAAGACCAAATAATCAACTAGTACACAAATATTGATTAATACAGTTGGGCTAAATGGATAAATGTGCACTCAATTGTTGCAGCTTCCCTTACATAGTCTATGGAAAGTGGCTATTACACTCTGATGTTGGACGACAAAATAAACTATTAAACCTCATGCACTAGATGAATGAGTGCAGTGGATAGTATAGTACTGTACATCACTTGGGGAACACAGTTTAGTTTACCTAACTTCTGCTGGAACAGGCTTGTACTAAGTTTGGGGACGCTGCTTAGGTCATTTTTAAATGATGCACCTGACTAATACAAAAGATAGTCTTGGTAAACAGCATTAACAATGCTCATGTTGAGAGAAGGGCTTTTGTGGCAGAATGTGTGGCACCTAATGAGATCTGGCAGTCCCATGAGAGCCCTTACCTGAGTACGTGGCACCAACTGGTGACAGCAGTGCTAGCACTCCCCCAGGGCCACCCACCGGCCCTTTTTACACCTGTCAGCCTGCTGCTAATGGGCCGACCACACAGCTCGCACAATAACGGGACTCAGCACCCACTGCAGGTGTGAACATTCCTCTCAGTATGGATGGAGAGTTTGATTTCCAGCCTGCCATATCACACGCTGGCATCCTGTATTCACTCTGACATGTTTCTTATTGATCAGCACCACCTTTTGAGGTGGGCTATCTTTTAAAGGGACATATCTTTTTGATAGATTTGAAATCGAGTGCAGAATTCACTCTTTGAGGCCTGTTAAGAATATAGCAGATCTATTACAGTGAACACTCAGTCAACAGTAAGACAGCAACCAAATTGCTGTGGGAAAAGTGCATGTCCAAACACTTTCAGTTTAGCATCTATAAAAAAAGTAATCAAACATTTTTTATTTTCTCAGCAGATTTCCTGCATCACCTCATCTGAGCACTGCATGCATATTTTAATCTAAGGCCTCATACATCTCAATTACAGTAGGCTGTATGCAATATTCAGTCTAGCAGAAACTATACACATTCATACATTTAAATGGACCGGTTATTCTGCAAGCCTACAAAAGGTCAGTGAAATTAACCAACAAATCTTTACCAAACATTCACACAATCTGATACCTAATATCAAATCTACTGAGGCATATACTGTACATCAAAGCAAAAATTCAAAGCAGACATTTCCAAAATGTGTAGGCATTACTCTGGTACAGTTTTACCAAATCATTTTGTAAAATACAAAACACTCTGCTCCAAAACTTGGTTCCATGTTTATGAAATAGACAGGTGAATGAAAAAGTTTTTGACTATAGAAAAAAAGAACAACAACAAAAAAAAAACTTCTGTGCTCTAGGGTTGTGCCACTTTAAGTTTATGAGTTGGATTTCATATACTTTCACCAGTCACACAAGAGATATTTCATTACTCCAAAAAACCACAGATTTCATGCATTCACACAGATTGCATGCTTGGGTTTAAAAACAGCTGGACGGGGCATAACAAAGTGGAATGGAATGCAAGGATCTTGGATCTCATGTTTAAAAAAAATTACAGAACTATTTTTAACTTGATACATTCATGATGCTGAAAACAAGCTTTGTTTTTTTTACTCAGAGCAACAATCAAAAAATAGCACAGACTGAAGAAGTCCCAGTTTATGCATAATAATGAAAACATTACTTAAAGCAGTCGTTTTGAGGTCTGACAGTAGTTGTAATTTATTATTGAAGGCTATGTAATTGTTATAAAAGCAATGTTTTGATGGCTGTAGCAGTACTGCTTAACAGGGGGTGAATATAAAAAGACACAAACTCTCTAAAATAGTTTACCGTGCCAAATGCTGTCAGTACACTAGAAAGCTCTGAGAAGTTGTCTCTTTATCCATGTCCTTTGAAACAATGCTGCTAAAAAAATAACTACAAAAATCTAAATAAATTTGTAGATCTCAAACCTATAAAAATAGGCTATGATAACATGTTTAGAGGCCAATGTTTACTTGCATGTTATCATACTCACAACATGAATGTCTTTTCATTAATATTAAAGATTACAATTCTGTATCCTGTTTTGATTTCATCACACAACACTTTAATACACAACATTCATTTCAAAAGCATTAAAATAGTCAGATTACGAGACGGTTGTCACCATATTTATAATCGTAATCCTGATATGGCTTTATATAGTGACATGCTGTATATTTCGACAATCCAAGTCTCTTTAAACGTAATAAGTAAACCACTGACGTCCCAGTACAAGCCAGCATTCTGAAATATCACTCCTAAGAATGAACCAAACGCCCTTGCCATAGGCACCTGACATTTAGACCAGCCGCCCCATTTGCCAAACCCAACACAAAGGCCTGAAATGAGAAACAGTGGCTCGGTAAAGTTAAATATTAGCTATTTAAATGAGTCTTTTGTAGCACAAACCTCTTGCCATTTCTCCTCGGTAAAAGTGCAAATTAACCGATCGCCCTTTCCTTTCATCTGCTTACAAACCATATTCATAGCATTCATTTGATCTCATATATTCTTATTATGCAAATTGCTTTTGAAATCATGCACTGCACAGGCCTAGAGATGACTGATATGAAAGCAGGATTGCCGAATGTCACCTTTAAAAAGTAGAAAAGCGCACCAATGATGATTCAAATCATACAACAAAAGGGAAAACTTAACTCGTAAACTCAGACTTCAAAGGAATAGTTCACCCGAAAATGAAAGATGATATTTTGAAAAAAGTTGCAAATGTCCATAAAATTTAAGCCAATATCACTTTAGATTAAATCATTGCTAAAGTAAAAACATAAATCTAGTCATAGACTGTACTTTTTTATCCTAATGCTCACATAAAGCTGGACACTTTCATGTTTTCAAGAGCCGGAATCAGAAACTAAGTGCTCATTCATTACACCACCTTGTTATGACGCTGTACACAGCTGTGTCACTGGATACTATTCAAACAGACAGGTTTTACAGGTAATCAGCTTTTCATATTAAGTCCATGAATAGCAAAACAAGCGCTACAAAAATGGGAGCCGTGGCGATCTATCTGTAAGCGGCTACAGAAACAAAATTCTTTTTGGCAGCATCATCGTCATAATTGAGCACTCCAGAACACAGTCATGAAAATGTCTAGGCTTGCAGCTAAACAGGCCAAGCGAGCTCACCAAATGCAGGTTACTGCTTGGGCATGAATAAGACAAAACCAGACTAATACATTTCAGTTACAAAAGACAGCGATCATCATCACAGCGACCTCTGCCTGACCCCCAAGATCATTCACGGGGGCAATAAATCTGATTTGAGGGAAGAACAGCAACAGGCAAGCCAACGTTACTTGATTACAACCAAGATCCCGCCAGAAGGGGAAATTGTTTCTATGTTGCCTCCAAACCTTGCACAGACCTTCCAGCCAGCAGTCACGTAACGTAATTAGGGCACAGAGAGGCTGAGATCATTGATTAAGCAATCAATTACAGCACAAGTTCTTCCTCCACTTGCCAGCAACATGACTCACTGCCACTGGGTAAGATAGAAAAAAGAAATGTCTAGACCTCTTCCTCTTTCTAAAAACCTGATATTACAGTTTCTCATCCAAACTACGGATGTGAAAAACTATATATTTTTAGTTTAGGGTTACATGTCATGAAGGTCTTAAAGAAGTTCAAAGAAAAATGAAAAATTAATTTAGGCCCCCTAAGTTTTTCATTTTTTTAATGTCCATATCCTTTTTTTTTTTTTTACTGTGAAACTCAACATTTTAAAGATGACTACAGAACGTTTTACAATAACATACAATTTCAGTCTTTCTACTTACAAATGTGTTAATTGTAATTTCTTTTCTGAAACTGTTTCAAAGTATATTGGGTTCCAATGTTTCTTTTGTGTTGCACAAAAGAAAGAGAGTCATACAGGTTTAAAATGAAATTAGGTTGAGTAAATGTTTGCAGAAGTTTAATTGTTTAGATCGATCATCTATCCCTTTACAACTTCGGGTCCAAGAGACGTGGTCAGACACATTTCCTAGACTTACCATTTCAATGTCTGCAATCTCCAGACACAACTGTCGCAATTCTAGTAACACAATTTATTTTAACATAAAACACAGCTTAAGGGGTTGTTTACATGAGGCATTTTCTTCTTTTCAAAAACAGCTACATGGAGTGGAATCCAATGGGTCTTGAGAAGTTTAGAGGTTGAAATATTATAAACTTGTTATGCTGTCTCAACTCCCCCCCCCCCCCCCCATTAATATCAACAGCCAATCTGAATTTATATATCAGTGATGCTCTCAACAGGATTAACCTAAAGATGCAACTTTTCAAAGAGGTTTTTTTTGCAAATGCAAAATATCTATTAACTAAAGTACTGCATGCAAATTAAAGCACCAATAATAATTGCTAAATTGACTGTGCCTAGTCCAAATTGTTTAAAAGTAAATATACAAATAAGTTTTAAAAAATGTACGTTTAACCAAAGCCTTGACCAGACTCATTTAAACACATGCTGGTGTGTCATACAACTTTATGAGGAACTCAGAATGGTCATGCTTTTTATGTCACAAAGACATGACTGTATTGTGTTACACAATAAAGGCCTCTGCTCTGCAGCAAACGAAGTACCAAAATGACTAAAACTAACATGTCCAAGTCTATGATGACACGGGCCAGTCTAAGCAACACAGGAAATGCATCACTTCTCCAAAGCAGGGCAGGACAGACTGAGAACGTTTTCACAAACACAATGGAGAACTACTCCATTAACAAACAGAAACATGCTATCATTAGAAGACAATCAATTAAAAAAAGCAAATATCGGGCTGACAGGTGATCCTCCAGCAAAACGTGCTTGTTGAAACACTTTGGAGGTACCTTGTAATTAAGACCATAAACATGGTGATCATTCAGTATCACAGTATTACCCTCACTATACCAAGGTATAAAGACAGAAAAACACATGAGGATTAGATGACAGCTGTTTCACAGGTTCACTAGGATGCGATTCTCATTGCTGGCATGTAGAGGCATATTAGGTTTGCATCAGTCCACTTTAAAGGTGGCTGCAGACACAAACAAAGGAACATCCCTGCAAACAAGATTTTATTGAGTGCTGAAAAGAAAGGAAAACCTTGCATTGAGATGGTATCGATGGATGCGGCTACCTGTGAGATGATGTATCTTTTCAGACATTCTTCACAAACTGCATTTTTGCAGCAGTGTAGTGGTAAGGTTTTTTTGTCATCAAGACAAATACGACATGTTAACACAACAGATAAACTGTTGTCAGCATTGTAATAGCTGTTTATTCCAGACAGCATCAAGTCGGTGACTGTGTAGGGCGCTGGATAGTGCTCATAGTCCAATTCTGAATTTGGCAAGTCGGTGGGAGGTAAAACCAGCACATCTGATGAAGATGATGATGATGATGACAAAGATGTAGTTTCGTGATCAGATGATGTTTTTTCAACAGGTATCCTATAATTATCATTGGCAATACAGTATACAGTGCAGTAAACGTGCTCTTTTGATTGGCTGGGATCTTCACCACTCTTCAAATCAATATGATCGATTTGATGATTCCCATCAGGATCTCCCAATCCTGAGTTACTGTCCATGCTTTGTTGGAGACTTTTTGTGCTACATTGCATCCTTTCATGATCCAAGTCGTTCAATCCTACTTTCTCCAGGTCTTTGGGATCTTCTGGATCCCTGATACTAGTCGAACCAAAATTCCTTCTTAAAATGTCCACGGCTCTTATGTTTTCCCTCTCGTCATTTTCTTTATTATTGTTTCCTCCTGGCTCATGTTTGTGTTTATGAAATTCCAAAACATCCTTCGAGGATAACGACAATGATGACGGCACCTTCGCTTCACTACTGAGGACCTCCCGGCCGAAATCAGTGCTCCGTGTCCCGCTGGATACATGGACAGATTCCACGTCGCGTCCAATATAACCGGGCATATTATGAGCCGTGACATTCACACGCACGGAAGACTCATCTTCCATTCCCGAGCGGTCAACTTTCCATTTGTGCGAAAACACACACACAGTCCGCTTTCAAACTCACAAACTAAACACAGAGCGAGAAACTATTACACCACTTCCGGGTCCGAGATCACGAATCCTACTACGGCGAAGCCTCTGCTCATGAATATTAATTAAGCCACGTTGACATTGCGTAGCAACGTTCCAATGGCATACGGCCAAGCTCATGAATATGAATCAGGAGGGTTTGACGTTTGTTGTGCCTTCCAATGGCAATCGTAGGGTTAATAAATTTAGAGCCAGGCATTATGCTACTTTCAGTTAGGTTCTATAGTTGAAAACTAATACTATTTATAACCTATTAAATGCGCATTTAATATTAATACAAAATGTAGTAACGTTACAACAATTCGATTTTGTAAAGCATGTTGCAGCAAATATAGAATTATTCTCTTTTATTAGCCTATTTTTATTTAAACAAATATAAATATTACTGAACATGACTGAAAAGTCACATCAACATTTTTTTTTTTACATTCTTAGAATCCAGTCAGATTAGAACTCTTCTATTACCAACGAGAATAATGATCGTTATATATCTTAGTATAGTTTTGCAATGACTGCGTATTAAATATGTATATTTCTTTTATAATCATACCCTTTTCCTCCCTGTCAGTCTTATCATCATTAATTTAAAATGTCTAGACACTAGAGGGAGGTAGAGCGTAAGTTATAAAAGAACCTCAATTTGCTTTAGATGGGTTCAGATTCGGTGCTTCACAGGCTAAGAATTTTAGAAAAAGGAATGACATAAGCAAATGCTCAGTGTGAGGTATGTTTGGAAAAGTAAAAGGTAAATCAACCCAGTAATAGGTCTCTTGGACAAGCTGTACATGCTGAATCAACATTCTGCCCCACCTTGGTGATCTCCTTTATGATAAAGTGGCCCTAGGGTCCCTGATGATATTTGCACATTCACAGCATCTTTAAGCCTTGCAAGGTCAGAAATGAAAGCTTTCGGCTTTATATAAAAGCAAAAGGGAAATATTGCTAAAGATGTTAATAATTAAATAATGTGTAGCATAAGTTATGTAGCATGTTAATAATTTCACTTGTAAGTTATTGATATGCATTTTATTATGTTAACATTATGTTTTTGCAAGCACGTCTAAACACGAAATGGCTATTCCTTCCTTGAAATAACAGAAAGTGCACTGCTTCCCAAGATGGCTTTTTAAACTGAGCTTGTTTGACAAATGGTCAGTGTTGTGTGGCAATTTATAATAGCGTGACAAAAACCCGTCATTAATTAATAAATCAAAATCACGAATATTAGTCATGCTTAAACATCCATCTGTTAGGGGGCTAATTTTAAAAATTCTAAGGAGTGACCATCTGTTATTATCTGAGATGAATCAAAGAGGGGTCACAATGTCACAGAATGCATTCAAGCATGCTTTACACGTGCAAAGCAACCAAATCCTGTGCTACATGGAGGCTCGTTTGAGTTGTAGAGTCCCTGAACTGCTTTGAGACATCTATATTCATATTTCCTGTCATTTTTAGTGCCTAAATGGATAAAGGTTGGATACAAAGATTAAAGAACATTTTTGGCTCTGAAAAACTCATCAGTTCACTGCCAAGAGTTTATAGGTGGTTGCTGGGGTGTTTTTTTATTATTTTTTTAGCATAATGCTTTGTAGTTACTGGAGTGTTCTTGGTTGTAGCTAGTGGTTTACGTCCCTCCTTCAAAATGTGTTTTCTCTCTCTTTTTATGTGCTAATTTTATCATCTGGCAGGCTAAAATGTTGCATTAATAAAAACAATATCACACTTCTTTTTAACAAGCTGCCTAATTTTAGCAATGATAAAAGTCCATAGTTATCATGAATCATCACAATGTTACTCCCAGTTAATATTTATTATAATAATGAATAAAACACTTTTTTTTTCTCAAGTTGTAAATAAAACAATTGTTGGAGTATGATTTTTTGTTTGTTTGTTTTTTTATTAATTTTTAAACGTTATACAGTGCAGCCTTAATAATCAAATCAAATTATAAGGGTTTGCTCCTGAACACTTAAGAAAGTTGAAGTCAGCAATTAGATGATTCAGTCCTGTGATAAGTTGTTACATTTTCTACAGTGTTCCCATTAATACTGTAGATAAAATATTATGGATCATGATGATTCAACAACTTATGGGGTCTGTGGCACAGAGCCCAGACTCAGTGTCTGATGGACAGGGCTGAAATGATAAGGTAATGGTAGGGAATGCTTATGCCATCAAAAAGAGCAGAGACCAACTTTAGTGTCAGCAGCGTTCTGTAGCAAAATCTGGTCTTTCATCCCTATATATCACCTCTCTCCACAGCACAACCCCTCTGTGCTCCTTAAAGTACCCATACAGTCGTTGTACAGAATGGAATGTGGAAATAGTTTTATACCTCTGAAATATTGAAGATTGCACAGTGGGTTTTCCAAACATCATCAATAGCTCTTAACGTTGTGGGATTTTGCATATTATGATGTGACCTCCACGTGCAGCTCAAAGCACAGTGCACATACAGTATCTCAGTAGTTTCAAATGATTTCTCCTTAACTCGTACTTCTTTAGATTTCCCCACCTCTCCAGAAGCGGGAACAAAGTGTTCTATGAGGCCATTTCCCCCTTTTCTGTTCCAAGAAAGGATTCAAAAACAAATATAATAGACAAAAACGAATATGATTCAGTATATGTGTAGTAAAAAACAAACTAGTATCTCTCTGGTACTAAAATAAGAATGCTCAGGTAGCTGCATGACTGATTAGGTGTGTGTGTGCATGTGATCTTTAATCATTGCTTCTCAGTGGGCAGTAGCACAGCACATGACTGTAAAACAAACGCTTTTAGCATTTACGAAAGAACAAAAGGCAGTGTGCAACTAGAACATTTGATGCTGGAGCACATCACTACTGCTGTGAGGGAAATTCAGGGCTTGCCGTGCATGACTGACAGCGATTCATTTTTAAGTGGAAGACAGTCATCAGTGACTGTCAAAGCTACAGTCTGTTGCTAGGCACAGTCGCTATGTGCTATATGAGATGTTACTACTTGGAAACGGCATAAGAATGACAAAGAAGTGAAGTAACTGATAAGAGAAGCAAAATAAAGAGTCAATGACACAGTCTGGTTTTATTTACAGTCATTCTTTAAAAGTTACAGAAATAGAAAATTCCTACCTGTTCAAAACAAAAAAAAAAGCACAGAACCCAATGAAATCAACCTGGAAAGCTGCTTAAAGCATCTACCATGAGTGTCATTTGTTTGACAATATCATAGTGGACCATTTAATGACTTGCTATTTTGATCGGACCATGTTGTACACTTCACAAGAATTTAAACCAATTTCTGAATCCATATTTTTTATTCCCAGTTTTGGTTAGAGCACTCCTGGGTAGAAGCACCATGCAGGATTTCCTGAACTAGAACGGTATTCATTTTCATTCAGGCTTCTTTCAGCTCATAAGTATGATTTGATCAAATTTGACATTTAACATTGTCAAGTCTTGTTTTACATGTATTAATGCTGGGTAAATCTCATGTAAGCTTAGAATGTGCCTTGCAAGTATATTGAGAAGCAGAACATGCTTTTTATTTAAAAAAATTTTTTTTTGCTTTAACTTTGCCCTGTTTATTAAATATGATAAAGTCTAATCAAGCACCATGTTGAATCAGGATGTATTTACAAATGTCTTGAAAGTATGATAGACTGTTGCAAGTCTCAATCTTTTGGAATCTGCTCATCTTTGAGTAGTTTAGGCATAAGCATAAACATAAGAAACTACCCCAAACTCCAAATAATAAAAAAGTAAAATCAATAAAATAATTCCACAATTAAATTACGCACACACACACACACACACACACACACACACACACACACACACACACACACACACACACACACACACATATATATATATACATATATAAACCGATCAGGCATAACATTATGACCACCTTCCTAATAATATGTTAGTCAAAACAGCACTTTTGCTGCCAATACAGTCCTCATCTGTCGAGGCATGGACTCCACTAGACTCCTGAAGCTGTGCTGTGGTATCTGGCACCTAAATGTTAACAGCAGATCATTTAAGTCCTGTAAGTTGCAAGGTGGGGCCTATGGAAAGGTGTTTAGCACATCTCACAGATGCTCGATTGGATTGAGATCTGAGGAAGGCCAGGTCAACACCTCAAACTTGTTGTTGTGCTCTTCAAACCATTCCTGATGATCCCCATTTTTGCTTTGTGGCAGGGCACATTATCCTGCTGAAAGAGGCCACAGTCACCAGGGAATACTGTTTACATGAAAGGGTGTACATGGTCTGCAACAATGCTTAGGTAGGTGGTACAGTACGTGTCAAGTAACATCCATATGGATGTTTCCCAGCAGAGAATTGCCCAAAGCATCACACTGCCTCTGCCAGCTTGCCTTCTTCCCTTAATGCATCCTGATACCATGTTTTCCCCAGGTACGACGCACAAGCACCCGGCAATCCATGTGATGTAAAAGAAAATGTCATTCGCAGGCCACCTTTTTCAATTGCTCCGAGGTCCATTGCTAATGCTCACATGCCCACTGTTTGCACTTTCTTCAGTGGGCAGGGGTCAGCAGGGGCACCTTGACTGGTCTGTGGCTATGCAGCCCCATACACAACAAACTGTGATGCACTGTATATTCTGACAGCTTTCCATCAGAACCAGCATTAACTTCTTGAGCAGTTTGAGCTACAGTAGCTCATCTGTTGGCTCAGACCACACCGGCCAGCCTTTATTCCCCATGTGCATCAATGAGCCCTGAACCTGTCGTCAGTTCACCACTGTTCCTTCCTTGGGCCTCTTTTGATAGATACTGACCACTGCAGACTGGGAACAGGCCACAAGAGCTTGCAGTTTTTGAGACGCTCTGACCCAGTCATCTATCCTAGGCCCTTGTCAAACTCGCTCAAATCTTTATGCTTACCCATTTTTTTCTGCTTCTAACACATCAACTTTGAGGACAAAATGTTTACATATCCCACCCACTAACAGATGCAGTGATGAAGAGTTAATTAGTGTTATTCTGTCAGTGGTCGTAATGTGATGCTTGATCAGTGTATATATATATCAGGAGGCATTTAAGTAATTTGCAAATAAATTCAATGCTTTTTATTTAATTATTAAGGTCCCCTTTTTATGATTTAATTATATAAGACATTTAAGATATTTTATAACATTACTGTTATAACATTTCCTGCTGCTTCTTTTTTGTTACCAATTTTGTTTGTTTTTTTAAGTTCCCAATATTCTTAATGGTTATTCTATCAAGACTTTCATTACTGTAATATTCTACTTTTGATATTATTATTGCATTACAGTAATGAGATTGTGATGTTTGTGCATTACAGTATTCTAATAAATAATATAATTTAAGATAAATTATATAATAATCTCCCTTATTAATACAAATTAAAATACAAAAATAAAAGTCTGGTTCTGAGAGACATGCCCATACAGCTTTCCTTTCCTAGTGTCATCATTCTGATTAATTGCAGTACCCATACAAACATCTATCACTCCATATCGGGTCAGATGCAGAACGATTGCAGCAAGGGACTGCAGGGAATTATTTGCCAGTGAGGTCTGGAGAGTGGCGCAGCTAAAATATCTTTATTAATTATCAAAGCCACTTAGCTTTGCCAGTGCAGTTCACAAGGTGTTTGATGAAACCCAGTTCAGTCAGACCCTCTGTTTATGTACAGCCGTTCGGGGTGAGAGCAGATTGCCATTTATTGGAACATTATTTATTGGAATGTTAACAGGATGTCATTTTAGGCACTTTCTCTCAGAATATTCGACACCATACCGCATACATATGCCAACTCCACACAGTTACTAGAATCAGTTTAAGGGAAAAGATAATATACAGTGGAGAAATACACATTATCTGTTGGGGGGGGGGATATGTTACTCAGCTGCGCTTTGGCATGGTAGTTTGAGCAAAATGAAGACATTTCTTGCTTTCACGCATCATCCAAGGGCTACAATATGCACAGTATTTTAGGCAATTGAAAGTGCAGCATTAAAAGAAACTCTTGTTTGATATTCATTCACGAGGCAAGTAACAAAAGAAGTTATACAGAACAGCTAAAACACCTGAATAGCTTCAGCACTTTGCGCGATTCTATCCCTTTCGCCTAAATATTGGGGAACGAAAACTCGTTACTCTTGGGGTCCTGTTACTACACAAAACAAAGCGTTCTAACCAGATTAGACTCTTCCTCACACCTCTTCTCATGTCACATCACTAGAAATACTGCATCTCTATCCCTACCCCCCTCAGTATGTACAGGAATATTGAAAAGAAAGGCCCACTTACACACCATAATAAATTATTAGTCTACTAGAAAAGAGTGAACACTGGCACACGTTAAAAAAGGCTTAAAATAGAAAGAAGTTACAATTGGTTTTCTATCCGTTATCTTGTTAACAAGACTCAACACCGTCTTAAAAAACAACAATATTCACACGTAACCTTTTGGAGCGTCTGTTACCCGTTCCAAGGTCAGCCTATGTCTAGCTGAAAGATATTAAATACGCAACAGATTTGGACACCTCATGCAAACAAATACGGGTGATCCCATGGTGACGTCGAACGGATAAAATCATAGTTTCGTAACTCCAAAAAAATATGAATCTCTTAGCAGCTACTGATTTCTTTATTTGATTTTTTTTAGTTTTTTTTTTACGTAACTGTTCTTGGCACTTTCAAGACAAGTACATCCAGGAGAAAGAAGAAAAACTGACTTGGGTTGCAATTAAACACAGATGGTAATTCCGATGCTTGGAATAACCCTTTGTAAACACAACTGGAATAATGACTCTCCACTCAAGAGACCATTTGAAAGATTGTAGGACTAGATAACTAATGTCATACTGACTATTTAATGAACATTCTTTAAGTATGGATGGTTTCCGTGAAAGTCAGTTGGAGACACTGACACTATATCATCTCGGTGTACCATTGCACGATTCCAAGTCTTTCTTATTGCAGATCTATCCACAGACACTGACTCAATCTGCTCCTCCGTTTCACACTGCTAATGATGAGAGGGGGTCGGCCACATGAGGGCTCTCTCGTGCCTGATGGCAGCGCTCTGGTGGAGGAAGGGCTGGGCGTAGACAAAGAAAATCCACTTGGAGTCTTTGAGGTTGAAGTGTCGGTTCTGTGTTCCTCCGACAATCCGTAAGACACTATCATGTTAAGACATTTACGTAGAAAGACAAGTTCAAACATCAGTTCATCGTTTTGATTGGCTGATAAGGCAGTTATCCTTTTACTTTGACCTGTGTGAGAAAAAAAAAAACAAGTGTTAAAGACTGATCTAGAGACAGCATAAACAAATAATAAATCTCAGTGCATGCTTTTAAGACTGACTGACTGACTGACTGCTTGATTAAGCTCAGCTGGGTGAAACAAAGCACTTAACATTAAAAATGTATGAATGTCACTGCATTAACTAACAAAATATCAAACCAAAAGGCATTCCTATTATGAAAAGACAGCACTCGCAGGTGTGTCATGCAACCTTGTCTTTTTAGAGACACCAGTGGCACTTTCAATTGTATAGTTTGCGCTTAGTGTGCAAAGGACATCCAATGTAATATGTGAAAAAAAAGATAATTTGCAACTGAATTTGCAAGTGATCATCATTCATTTATTTTGAGTGGCATGAGGTATAGGACTTAACTAGACCAACCAGATTTAGACATAAGTGATCCACATGACAGTCCATAAATTAACATCTTGTAATGTGAAAAGTTGCATGTTTGTAAACAACAAATCCATTTTTCTTCACTTTTTTTTATTTCAAACAAAATGTTTTTGGCTAAAAAAGGAGTCATAAATTCATATTAATGCTCTCTTAAATCAAAATCCACTGAACGTATTTTTTAGAACAGTTTTTACTTGTAAATAGTTCTTGATCTGTCCATATTTCTCTCCTGATTCACGTAAACATTTTCAGTGGATAAAGCAATATCATGGATGGAGGACTTGTTAAAAGTGCCTCGATGGATCTCTTTATAACAAACATGCAGCTTTTTGCTTCACAAGATGTTAACTGATGGACTTTTTATTTATTTTTGTGAACTGTACCTTTAAGTACAAACATACAAATGTTTATTTGAAAATTCCAAAAACTGTGCCCTCAGATTGGGTATGATACCCTCTGAACATTTTAATCTCACTAAAACAAAACATTTTCCAAAAGTTGTATTTAAATGATAAAACACTAGATAATTAACACTAGATAATGGACCGCTGTAGGCCTATGTGTTTTTTTTTTGCATTATGTTAAAGGGCTTCTGAGTGAGATCTATTCATTTCATTTAAGTTTTCTCATATCTTGCCCTTCTAGGTAATTATTAGCTGTGACCTTTTCCACTTTTCATTATTCTATTTTTCTCCACACTGAATCTCAAAATCCACTAAACAACATGCACACAGAACCATGTGGATAAAACCTCCTCCCTGAAATATCAAAATATGCAATCTGCTTATGAATGGACCTGCACTGTAAACCCTAATAAGTTGAGACTACTCAAATGATTTGAGGAAAGTGGTTGCGTAAGTAAAATTGAGTAATGGCAAAATTGCCAACTCAATTCAATTGAGTTGACCTAATGTTGATCTCTTCATTGAATTAACTTAAATGTTCAAGTACAGATAACTTAAAAAGGCAAACAGACTTAACTTAAATTTTCGAGTTTTATATGGTTTACTTGTTTTAATGATTTAATACAAATATAGTTTTTTCCATTCACAGCTTTATTTGGTTTATACATTTACATTAATTTAAGAAACATTGGTAATATCAAGCTTATATTTTTAAGTCACATTAAGACACTTGAACAGCACTTTAAGCTCATTTTTTTAACAGGAAGCTGCATTTTTAAGTCACATTAAAAAATTAAGCTCATATTTAACAGTAAGCTAACATTTTTACAAAACATTAAGCTCACATTACAAAAAAAACCTTAAGCTCATATTTATAACAGTAAGCTCACATTTTTACAAAACAGTAAGCTCATTTTAAAAAGACACATGAATAAAAGAGTAAACTCGTATTTTTAACAGTCTCAGTCTTTTTTAAAGGACCATGTGTAATGTAAATGTGTTGCTATTAAAAATGCGCCAAGCAATTTCTCCAATTAAACCAAACAGCTGGTTTGCCAACGACTGTGTTTTAGGCTGCAGGTCTTTCTGCCCCAAGGAAAGTAGAATCCGCTGAATGAAGTCAAACGTGTCTCTCAGCGACTTTGGGTAACTCAGGTGCAATGCATTTATTAGTCCGAACAGAAGGCACATTGCTTCAGGAAGGTCATGTAGATTGTTCATCACTAATTTTCCCTCGATTATGAATCCAATCGAAGAGGGAGACCCATCTTGTCCCATCTTCAACTATCAAAATCCCCACTGGCACATCAAGAATTGAGCTGTGATCATCGGACATCTAGAGAAAAAACATTAACAAATTAAAATTAATTCATATACATGAAAGCTCATTTACATTTCAAAACGGTGCAACTTAAAGGGTTAGTTCACCAAAAAAAGAAAATTCTGTCAGTAATAACTCACCCTCATGTTGTTCCAACCCAGTAATACATCATCGGAACACAAATTAAAATATTTTTGATGATCTGAGTTGTCTCACTCCTCCATAGGCTTCTCTGTAATTTAAACTTGCCAGCCCAGAAAGTTTGTAAAGACATGTTAAAATAGTCCAAGTGACCACAGTGGCTCAACCTGAAGTTTATCAAGCGTAGAGTTACGTTATGTAACAGCGCAGCACATCTGGGTTGTACATCAGAACGGAGGCTCACGCTGGTCATGTGTGTGATTCTGGCCAATAGTGAGCCTACGTTCTGATGTACAACCCAGAAGCGCTGCACTGTTACACTACGTGAACTCAGAGAAACAGAGGAAAATGAATAGTTCAATAAAGACGTTGTTTTTTGCACACAAAAAGTATTCTCATCGCTTGATAAACTTCAGGTTGAGCAAGGCCGGCAAGCTACAGTTACTATAGAAACCTATGGAGGAGTGAGACAGCTCTCAGATTTCATAAAAAATATCTTAATTTGTGTTCCAAAGATGAACGAAAGTATTACAGGTTTGGAACAACATGAGGGTGAGTAATTACTGACAGAATTTTCATTTTTTATTACACATTCACACGATCTCTCACAAACACTGCATCAATCTCCATCTAAAAGGGTTAGTTCACCCAAAATTTAACATTTTGTCATTAATTACTCGCCCTTGTGTCGCTGCACATCTGAAAGACCTACGTTCATCTTCGGAACTTAAAAAAAAAAGATTTTTAAATGAAACCCATGAGGTTTCAGTCCCTCCATACTAGAGATCCAATTCAATTACCACTTTCAATGTCAAAAAAGTGGTATGAAAGACAACATTAAAGTAATCCATGTGACTCCAGTGGTTTAACCTCAGTGTTATGAAGCTACGCAAGTAATTTGTTTGTGCAAAAAAAAAAAAAAAAAAAAGTACAACTTTATTTGCAAAATATAATCTCCAACGCATGTTCACACAATTACGTCAAAACTTAAGCGTTGTGGTGCTATATGAGATACTCTCATGAACGGGCATTGCAGATAAACATTTTTAAAAATACACTGGTAAATTATGTTTTTTTGCACAAACATAGCACTCTTTTTGCTTCATAAAATTGAGGTTAAACCACTGGAGTACAGTAGTACAGAGTACTGTAACAAAGTCTTTCCTATTGTCCTTGAAAGTGTAGTTGTGTTGGATGTCGACGGAGCGACAAAAAAGTTACAGAATATCATAAAAATCGATCGTCTTGAAGATTAAGTGACATAAGGGTGAGTCAATGAATTACATAATTTTCAATATTTGAGTGAATTAAACCTTTAGATTGAGACTGATACAGTGTGTGTGTGTGTGTGTGTGTGAGAGAGAATGACCAAGATTGTGAATGTGTGAGAGTGTGTATTGAGGTTTTTTTTTTTGTACATTTTCTCCTTGGAACACTTACCAAACAAAGTGTCGTAAAGAAAGCAGAGACATCTCCAAACCAAAGGCATAGTCCTTGAAGCACCAAAGTTCGGCTTCAGTTGGCTCTGATAGCTTGTGTGGAAAAAATAAAATTGTATTAAATCCAACCACTAATAATACATTATAACAGCCTTTAAACGTTTACTCAGAGATCAACAATGAGGTCTCTATTGCAGTTTATACAGTTTACATTTACTTACATTTAAAAGGATTTTTCATTCATGAATACAATTTTGCTGTCAATTTACTCACACTCAACCATCAAAGACTTTATTTAGCAGAACATTAAAGAAGATTTTAAGCTGAAACTGTTGTCTTTGGCTATTCATATAAATTAAAGTCAAATGTAACCATCCCTTTGATGGTCAAAAAACATGTACAAGCAAAACAAAATCATTACTTGTGGTTCCTGATGATATATTTATGTCTTATGAAATGAAACGAAAGGTCCATGCAAGAAAGTTATTTATAACATTACCTTAACCTTGTACAAACAGCCCTGAGTGTATTTTCTACAGTCTGGAGTGCGATATATCAAACTTTGGCAATGTGTGAAAACTCAATCTTCCCAATTTGAGATCACACCTATGAATAATCTTACCTTTTTATACAGATTGCAGCATCAAGGATAGTAGCAAGTACCATTTTGGACATCCTGCTAGTTGTAAACAAACCACACCTGTATCACATCATTATATGTGTCAGGGCGCTGGCACTCCAGGCTGTCAGGAGGAGATGCGTCTGTTGTGTTGTTCATCAAAATAATACTTGCTGCTATCCTTGATGCTATTAAAAAAGTACAATTACATTCACATGCACGATCTCAAATCAGGAGGATTGACTTTTCAAAGATTCCCAAAGTTTGATATAACTTAACAGCTTTAAGCTTGTGCTGACTGTAGTAAACGCATTTAGCTCTGTTTACAGAGGCTGTGGATTAAAGGTATTATGTAAATGTTTCGTTTATTGCATAGACCTATCATTTCATAAAATTTCATTCCACATAACTATTAATTAATAATATCTCTGTATATGTGTCGCAGGCAGGAAAAAGGTCTGCTGTTTTCAGTGAACATACCGCCCAAAGAAATTCTTAAAACGATTAGGCCTAAGTCAGTATATTCACGCAGCAGCCAAATTTTACACCACATAAAAGAAAGTCCTTTCCCAAATTACACAGAGACATTTCAGTGTCTGGAAATAGATTTTTCTCGAAGTTCGAGCCGCAATATCACGCTTAGGCCAATTGTAAACAACAGCGCTAGTCTGTAAAACATTGGCTATGCTTGGAAGTTAGGTGATTTTAACTTAAACGCATTTATACCTTGTCCATCCGTATAAAAATAAAATAAGACCTTTAACAGACAATAAAGCAAAATTTACCAACGTAACGTTCCTCCTGTGGCCTCGACTCTTCCCCCTCCTCGTCTGCTTCATAACCGCCTGCTACTGTCCCTACTGCGGTCAAGCCAGCCGCACTTCAGAAAAACACCGTCAAGCCAGCCGCGAGTGAAATTTATATGCGCGTGTATTACTATAATTACGGCAATAGCAGGAACAACAGAGAGGGAACGCGCTTTCAGAGCGCTTTTCATCTATACGTTCAGATTTGATCTATGACGACCTTTTTCGCCCATCTGCTCTAATATTCGTGTAACTTATTTTTTTCCTTGACTGCTCTGTATTACTATAATTTTCAGCCTTTCAAAGCATTGCAATTATTAGTAGAAAACGAGATATGGGACATTCATTGATTTAGAAGACACTTTTTTATGATGAGAAAGAAGCAATTAAAGGTCAGTTCTTAAAGAAGACATCCCATACTATATCCATACCTCACATAAAACCATTTTACTGGAGCCTTTTAGAGATATAGGATAATATTACACTTTACAAGTCTTTTAAGATCCCATTTCTAACAAGTAGAAAAAAACAATGGTCAGTTCTTATAAGGGACTTCGCATACTATATGCAAACTTCATATCAAACCATTGTACAACAGCATTTTTGAGATATGGGACATTATTACACTTTAAAGGGTTATAAAGATCATATTTCTAATAAATAGAAAAAAACAATGGTCAGTTCTTATCAGGGACGTCCCATACTATATACACAAAAAATCATTTTGCTAAAGCATTTTTGAGATATGGGTCCATATGGCGATTAAGAGGGCTATAAAGACCCCTATAGCGGAGTACAAAACTTTTTATCCACAGGAAGAAGGAGGCGGAAACTGGCCATCAATCAAATAAGGCTTTTAATAACAAAATAAACACAAAACACTGCGACAGCCCTTCACGGACGACTGTCGCTTACAAACAAAAACCAAACACAAACTAAAATCATGGCCTGGCCTGGCCCTCTCTCGTTGTTCACTGTCGTCGCACCCGTTTTTGTATCCTTCCATCTTCACCGCGGGACGCGAGACCGGTGAGTGGAGCAGGCGTCGCTCATTTCCAGTCACTCCACTGGCCTCATTCCGTTCTCATGGCTCGCGGCCCCGCCCCACTCATCACAACCCTATTTCTAATAAGTATAAAAAAAATAAAGGTCAGTTCATATAAGGGACATCCCAAACTATATGCAAACCTCATATCAAACCATTTTACTGCAGCATTTTTGAGATATGCATCCATATCGCGATTTAGAGGGCTATAAAGTCAACATTTCTAATAAGTAGAAAAAAACAAAGGTCAGTTCTTATCAGGGACATCACATACTATTTGCACCCTTCAGATGAAACCATTTTACTGCAGCATTTTTGAGATATGGGACAATACAATGATTTAGAGGGCGATAAAGACACCATTTCTAATAAGTAGAAAAAAACAATAGTCAGTTCTTATCAGGGACATCCCATACTATATGCACACTTCATATGAAACCATTTTACGGCAGCATTTTTAATATATGGGACAATACAATGATTTAAAGGGCTATAAAGACACCATTTCTAATAAGTAGAAAAAAACAATAGTCTGTTCCTATAAGGGATTTCCCATACTATATAGACACCTCATATCAAAACCTTTTACTGCAGCATTTTTGACATATGGGTCCAAATGGTGATTTTGATGGCTATAAAGACACCATTTCTAATAAGAAGAAAAAAACAATGGTCAGTTCTTATAAAGCACATGCCATACTATATGCACACCTCATATCAAAGCATTTTACTGCAGCATGTTTGAGATATGGGTCCATATGGCAATTTAGAGTGCTATAAAGACCCCATTTCTAATAAGTAGAAAAAAATAATAGTCAGTTCTCATCAGTGACGTCCCATACTATGAGCACATCTCATATCAAACCATTTTACTGCAGCTTTTTCCAGAAATGGGAAATTATTACACTTTAACGGGCTGTGAAGATCCCATTTCTAATAAGTAGAAAAAAACAATGGTCAGATCTTATAAAGGACATTCCATACTATATGCACAAATCATATCAAACCATTTTACAGCAGCATTTTTGAGATATGGGACATTATTACACTTTAAATGGCTGTAAAGATCCAATTTCTAATAAGTAGAAAAAAACAATGGTCTGTTCCTATAAGGGACGCCCCATACTATTTGCATACCTCATATCAAACCATTTTGCTGCAGCATTTTTGAGATATGGGTCCAAATGGTGATTTGGAGGGCTATAAAGACATCATTTCTAATAAGTAGAAAAAAACAATGGTCAGTTCTTATAAAGGACATCCCATACTATATGCACACCTCATATCAAACCCTTTTACTGCAGCATTTTTGAGATATGGGACATTATTACACTTTAAAGGGCTATAAAGACCCCATTTCTAATAAGTAGAAAAAAACAATGGTCAGTTCTTATAAAGGATATGCCATACTATATGCACACCTCATATCAAACAATTTTACTGCAGCATTTTTGAGATATGGGTCCAAATGGTGATTTGGAGGGCTATAAAGACATAATTTCTAATAAGTAGAAAAAAACAATGGTCAGTTCTTATAAAGGACATGCCATACTATATGCACACCTCATATCAAACCATTTTACTGCAGCATTTTCGAGATATGGGACATTATTACATTTTAAATGGCTGTAAAGATCCCATTTCTAATAAGTAGAAAAAAACAATAGTCTGTTCCTATAAGGGATTTCCCATACTATATAGACACCTCATATCAAAACCTTTTACTGCAGCATTTTTGACATATGGGTCCAAATGGTGATTTCGATGGCTATAAAGACACCATTTCTAATAAGAAGAAAAAAACAATGGTCAGTTCTTATAAAGCACATGCCATACTATATGCACACCTCATATCAAAGCATTTTACTGCAGCATGTTTGAGATATGGGTCCATATGGCAATTTAGAGTGCTATAAAGACCCCATTTCTAATAAGTAGAAAAAAATAATAGTCAGTTCTCATCAGTGACGTCCCATACTATGAGCACATCTCATATCAAACCATTTTACTGCAGCTTTTTCCAGAAATGGGAAATTATTACACTTTAACGGGCTGTGAATTTCCCATTTCTAATAAGTAGAAAAAAACAATGGTCTGTTCCTATAAGGGACGTCCCATACTATTTGCATACCTCATATCAAACCATTTTGCTGCAGCATTTTTGAGATATGGGTCCAAATGGTGATTTGGAGGGCTATAAAGACATCATTTCTAATAAGTAGAAAAAAACAATGGTCAGTTCTTATAAAGGACATCCCATACTATATGCACACCTCATATCAAACCCTTTTACTGCAGCATTTTTGAGATATGGGACATTATTACACTTTAAAGGGCTATAAAGACCCCATTTCTAATAAGTAGAAAAAAACAATGGTCAGTTCTTATAAAGGATATGCCATACTATATGCACACCTCATATCAAACAATTTTACTGCAGCATTTTTGAGATATGGGTCCAAATGGTGATTTGGAGGGCTATAAAGACATAATTTCTAATAAGTAGAAAAAAACAATGGTCAGTTCTTATAAAGGACATGCCATACTATATGCACACCTCATATCAAACCATTTTACTGCAGCATTTTCGAGATATGGGACATTATTACATTTTAAATGGCTGTAAAGATCCCATTTCTAATAAGTAGAAAAAAACAATGGTCTGTTCCTATAAGGGATGTCCCATACTATTTGCACACCTCATATCAAACGATTTTACTGCAGCATTTTTAAGATACGGGACATTATTACACTATAAAGGGCTGTAAAGATCCCATTTCTAATAAGTAGAAAAAAACAAAAGTCAGTTCTTATCATGGACATCCCATACTATATGCACACCTCTTATCAAACCACTTTACTGCAGCATTTTCGAGATATGGGACATTATTACACTTTAAATGGCTGTAAAGATCCCATTTCTAATAAGTAGAAAAAAACAACAGTCAGTTCTTATCTGGGATGTCCCATACTATATGCACACCTCATTTCAAACCATTTTACTGCAGCATTTTTCAGATATGGGACAATACAATGATTTAGAGGGCTATAAAGACACCATTTCTAATAAGTAGAAAAAAACATTAGTCAGTTCTTATCAGGGACGTCCCATACTATATGCACACCTCATATCAAACCATTTTACTGCAGCATTTTTGAGATATGGGTCCAAATGGTGATTTGGAGGGCTATAAAGGCATCATTTCTAATAAGTAGAAAAAAACAAAAGTCAGTTCTTATCAGGGACATCCCATACTATATGCACACCTCATATCAAACCATTTTACTGCAGCATTTTTCAGATATGGGACAATACAATGATTTAGAGGGCTATAAAGACACCATTTCTAATAAGTAGAAAAAAACAATAGTCAGTTCTTATCAGGGACGTCCCATACTATATGCACACCTCATATCAAACCATTTTACTGCAGCATTTTCAAGATACGGGACATTATTACACTTTAAATGGCTGTAAAGATCCCATTTCTAATAAGTAGAAAAAAGCAACAGTCAGTTCTTATCAGGGATGTCCCATACTATATGCACACCTCATATCAAACCATTTTACTGCAGCATTTTTGAGATATGGGTCCAAATGGTGATTTGGAGGGCTATAAAGGCATCATTTCTAATAAGTAGAAAAAAACAAAAGTCAGTTCTTATCAGGGACCTCCCACACTATATGCACACCTCATATCAAACCATTTTACTGCAGCATTTTCAAGATATGGGACATTATTACACTTTAAAGGGCTATAAAGATCCCATTTCTAATAAGTAGAAAAAAACAAAAGTCAGTTCTTATCAGGGACATCCCATACTATATGCACACCTCATATCAAACCATTTTACTGCAGCATTTTTGAGATATGGGTCCAAATGGTGATTTGGAGGGCTATAAAGACATCATTTCTAATAAGTAGAAAAAAACAATGGTCAGTTCTTATAAAGGACATCCCATACTATATGCACACCTCATATCAAACCCTTTTACTGCAGCATTTTTGAGATATGGGACATTATTACACTTTAAAGGGCTATAAAGACCCCATTTCTAATAAGTAGAAAAAAACAATGGTCAGTTCTTATAAAGGATATGCCATACTATATGCACACCTCATATCAAACCATTTTACTGCAGCATTTTTGAGATATGGGTCCAAATGGTGATTTGGAGGGCTATAAAGACATAATTTCTAATAAGTAGAAAAAAACAATGGTCAGTTCTTATAAAGGACATGCCATACTATATGCACACCTCATATCAAACCATTTTACTGCAGCATTTTCGAGATATGGGACATTATTACACTTTAAATGGCTGTAAAGATCCCATTTCTAATAAGTAGAAAAAAACAATGGTCTGTTCCTATAAGGGACGTCCCATACTATTTGCACACCTCATATCAAACCATTTTACTGCAGCATTTTTAAGATACGGGACATTATTACACTATAAAGGGCTGTAAAGATCCAATTTCTAATAAGTAGAAAAAAACAAAAGTCAGTTCTTATCATGGACATCCCATACTATATGCACACCTCTTATCAAACCATTTTACTGCAGCATTTTCGAGATATGGGACATTATTACACTTTAAATGGCTGTAAAGATCCCATTTCTAATAAGTAGAAAAAAGCAACAGTCAGTTCTTATCAGGGATGTCCCATACTATATGCACACCTCATATCAAACCATTTTACTGCAGCATTTTTGAGATATGGGTCCAAATGGTGATTTGGAGGGCTATAAAGGCATCATTTCTAATAAGTAGAAAAAAACAAAAGTCAGTTCTTATCAGGGACCTCCCACACTATATGCACACCTCATATCAAACCATTTTACTGCAGCATTTTCAAGATATGGGACATTATTACACTTTAAAGGGCTATAAAGATCCCATTTCTAATAAGTAGAAAAAAACAAAAGTCAGTTCTTATCAGGGACATCCCATACTATATGCACACCTCATATCAAACCATTTTACTGCAGCATTTTTGAGATATGGGTCCAAATGGTGATTTGGAGGGCTATAAAGACATCATTTCTAATAAGTAGAAAAAAACAATGGTCAGTTCTTATAAAGGACATCCCATACTATATGCACACCTCATATCAAACCCTTTTACTGCAGCATTTTTGAGATATGGGACATTATTACACTTTAAAGGGCTATAAAGACCCCATTTCTAATAAGTAGAAAAAAACAATGGTCAGTTCTTATAAAGGATATGCCATACTATATGCACACCTCATATCAAACCATTTTACTGCAGCATTTTTGAGATATGGGTCCAAATGGTGATTTGGAGGGCTATAAAGACATAATTTCTAATAAGTAGAAAAAAACAATGGTCAGTTCTTATAAAGGACATGCCATACTATATGCACACCTCATATCAAACCATTTTACTGCAGCATTTTCGAGATATGGGACATTATTACACTTTAAATGGCTGTAAAGATCCCATTTCTAATAAGTAGATAAAAACAATGGTCTGTTCCTATAAGGGACGTCCCATACTATTTGCACACCTCATATCAAACCATTTTACTGCAGCATTTTTAAGATACGGGACATTATTACACTATAAAGGGCTGTAAAGATCCAATTTCTAATAAGTAGAAAAAAACAAAAGTCAGTTCTTATCATGGACATCCCATACTATATGCACAGCTCTTATCAAACCATTTTACTGCAGCATTTTCGAGATATGGGACATTATTACACTTTAAATGGCTGTAAAGATCCCATTTCTAATAAGTAGAAAAAAACAACAGTCAGTTCTTATCTGGGATGTCCCATACTATATGCACACCTCATATCAAACCATTTTACTGCAGCATTTTTCAGATATGGGACAATACAATGATTTAGAGGGCTATAAAGACACCATTTCTAATAAGTAGAAAAAAACAATGGTCAGTTCTTATCAGGGACGTCCCATACTATATGCACACCTCATATCAAACCATTTTACTGCAGGACTTTTGAGATATGGGACATTATTACACTTTAACAGGCTTTAAAGATCCCATTTCTAATAAGTAGAAAAAAACAATGGTCAGTTCTCATAAGGGACATCCCATACTATATGCACACATAATGGTTTGATATAAAACCCAGTCTACTGCAACATTAATGAGATATGGACCTATATTGTGCTTTAGGGGGCTATAAAGATAAAGGGTATATTCACTTCAGAGGCTCATAGAGAAATGTAATGTTTTCTAAAATCTATGAGTAAATCCATGGAAAACATTTTACTGTATGTTTTTTTAAGAGCTAGCAAGTATTTCACATATAGAGTTATAAAACATTACATTTATCTATTCCAATAATAATAATAATAATAATAAACAATTGTCATAAGGGACATCACCAAATATGTGCAGCCATTATAAAAAACATTTCAGTTTACCAATCTGGAACTGCATGCATTCAGAGTCAGTTCTGAGACTTTGCATAACTTTGAGACATGTAGAAATGTCAGCTTATAAAAGTAGAGGAAAACGATGCCCATTTCATGCAAGGCACCTCCTACTTTATTAGCACAGCTAAAATAAAATCTGGGTACTTTGGCAGTTTGGACTTACATGTATTCTAATTCAACAAAATGCTATTTAACTACATAAGTA